>NW_028167309.1:0-30562 GCF_963513975.1 Fringilla coelebs | reverse complement strand
CCCCCCAAGCCCCGTGTCCCTGCTGTCCCCAATGTCCCCATTGTCCCCAATCCCCCAATGTCCCCAATGTCCCCAATCCCCCAATGTCCCCAATGTCCCCAGTGGTCCCCATTGTCCCCATTGCCCCCAGTGTCCCCAATGTCCTCAATGTCCCCAATCCCCCCACTGTCCCCAATGTCTCCAATCTCCCCAATGTCCCAAATGTCCCCACTGTCCTCATTGTCCCCACTGTCCCCAGCTCCCCCCATCTCCCCCCACTGTCCCCAATGCCCCCCATCTCCCCCATGTCTGCAATCCCCCCAATGTCCCCAACATCTCCATTGTCCCAACCCCCCCAACCCCCACAATATCCCCACTGTCCCCCCAATGTCCCCAGTCCCCCCACTGTCCCCAATCTCCCCAATGTCCCAAATGTCCCCACTGTCCCAACCCCCCACTGTCCCGAATCCCCCCATTGTCCCCAATGTCCCCAAATGTCCCCAACCCCCCCAATGTCCCTGCTGTCCCCAATCCCCCCAGTGTCCCCACTATCCCCAACCCCCCAATGTCCCCACTGTCCCCACTGTCCCCATCTCCCCAATCCCCCCAATCCCCCCAGTGTCCCTATCCCCCCCCAATGTCCCCACTGTCCCCAATGTCCCCAACTCCCCAATGTCCCCAACCCCCCCACTATCCCCAACCCCCCATTTTCCTCATTGTCCCCAATGTCCCCAATGTCCCCAATCCCCCATCTCCCCCCAATGTCCCAAATGTCCCCAATGTCCCCAGTGTCCCCAATGCCCCCATCTCCCCCAACCCCCCCACTGTCCCCAATGCCCCCCATCTCCCCCATGTCTGCAACCCCCCCAATGTCCCCACTGTCCCCAATGTCCCCAACTCCCCCAATGTCCCCAACCCCCCCACTATCCCCAACCCCCCATTTTCCTCATTGTCCCCAATGTCCCCAATCCCCATCTCCCCCCAATGTCCCCAATCCCCCCATTGTCCCCAATGCCCCCCATCTCCCCCATGTCTGCAATCCCCCCAATGTCCCCACTGTCCCCCCAATGTCCCCAATCCCCCCAATGTCCCCACTGTCCCCAGCTCCCCCCAATGTCCCCACTGTCCCCCCAATGTCCCCAAGCCCCCCATTGTCCCCAGTGTCCCCAATCCCCCATCTCCCCCCAATCCCCCCAATGTCCCCACTGTCCCAAACCCCCCAATGTCCCCAACCCCCCCAATGTCCCCAATGTCCCCAATTTCCCCAATGTCCCCACTGTCCCCAGCTCCCCCCAATGTCCCCACTGTCCCCCCAATGTCCCCAAGCCCCCGTGTCCCCACTATCCCCAATCCCCCATCTCCCCCCAATGTCCCAAATGTCCCCAATGTCCTCAGTGTCCCCAATCCCCCCAATGTCCCCAACCCCCCCAATGTCCCCAGTGTCCCCAATCTCTCCAATGTCCCAAATGTCCCCAATGTCCTCATTGTCCCCACTGTCCCCAATCCCCCCAATGTCCCCAATGTCCCCCCAATGTCCCCAAGCCCCCCATTGTCCTCAATGTCCCCAATGTCCCCAATGTCCCCCCAACCCCCCCACTGTCCCAAACCCCCCAGTGTCCCCAATCTCCCCACTGTCCCCACTGTCCCCACTGTCCCCACTATCCCCATTGCCCCCAGTGTCCCCACTATCCCAAACCCCCCACTGTCCCCACTGTCCCCAATGTCCCCAATGTCCCCAATGTCCCCACTGTCCCCAACCCCCCACTGTCCCCCCAATGTCCCCAACCCCTTCACTGTCCCCAACCCCCCCAATGTCCCCACTATCCCCTCCATCCCCTCCATCCCCTCGGTCCCCTCCATCCCCGCAGCCCTTTGCGGAGATCGCGCGCCTGGCGCCGGTGCAGGAGGGCTCGGTGGTGCGGGCGATCCAGCGGCTGGAGGAGCTGCTGCGGGAGCTGCGCCAGGCCGCGCGCGCCGTGGGCGACCCCGCCATGGCCGCCAAGATGGAGGCGGCCGCCGCCATGATCAAGCGCGACATCGTCTTCGCCGCCAGCCTCTACACCCAATAAAGGGACAGGGGACACGGAGGGGGGACACACGATGGCTGCCCAGGCCCTCCCCTCCCGTGCCCCTGTGGTTCGGTCCAATCGGGCTTGGAATGGCGTGGTTCTGTCTGATCCCCCCCCCTTGCGATCGTATGGTTCAGTCCAATCCTCCCCAGAATTGCGTGGTTCAGTTCAATCCCCCCCCGCCTCAGAATTGTGTGGTTCTGTCTGATCCCCCCCTTGCGATCGTGTGGTTCAGTCCATTCCCCCCCCCTCAGAATTGCGTGGTTCTGTCCAATCCCCCCCCCAGAATTGCATGGTTCTGTCCAACCCACCCTACGCTCGTGTGGTTCAGTCCATTCCCCCCATTCCCCCAGAATTGCGTGGTTCAGTTCAATCCCCCCCCCCTCAGAATTGTGTGGTTCTGTCCGACCCCCCCGCGCTCGTGTGTTTCAGTCCAATCCCCCCAGAATTGCGTGGTTCAGTCCAATCCCTCCCCCTCAGAATTATGTGGTTCTGTCCGACCCCTCCTTGCACTCGTGTGGTTCAGTCCATTCCCCCCCTTCCCCCAGAATTGCATGGTTCTGTCCAACCCCCCTGTGATCGTGTGGTTCAGTCCAATCCCCCCCCCTCAGAATTATGTGGTTCTGTCCGACCCCCCCTGCGCTCGTGTGGTTCAGTCCATTCCCCCCCTTCCCCCAGAATTGCGTGGTTCTGTCCAATCCCCCCTGCGATCGTGTGGTTCAGTCCAATCCCCCCCCAGAATTTTGTGGTTCTGTCCGACCCCCCCCCGCTCGTATGGTTCAGTCCAATTCCCCCCCTTCCCTCAGAACTGCATGGTTCTGTCCAACCCCCCCTGCGCTCGTGTGGTTCAGTCCATTCCCCCCCTTCCCCCAGAATTGCATGGTTCTGTCCAACCCCCCTGTGATCGTGTGGTTCAGTCCAATCCCCCCCCCCTCAGAATTATGTGGTTCTGTCCGACCCCCCTGCGCGTGTGTGGTTCAGCCCAATCCCCCCCCACCCAGAATTTTGTGGTTCCGTCTGACCCCCCTGCACTCGTGTGGTTCGGTCCAACTCCTCACAGATTCATGTGGTACTGTCTGAATCCCCCCTTCCTCAGACTACTGTGGTTCTGTCCAACCCCCCCCCGCCCGTTTGGTTCTGTCCAACCCCCTCTCACTCCTCTGGTTCTGTCCAATCTCCCCCCACCCCCCCCATCTCACGTGGTTCAGTCCATTCACCACCTCCCTTCAACCCTTCCCCCCTTCTCTGTCTCATTGTGGTTCGTTCCAGCCCTACCCCCCCGTTTTCCAAGTGGTTCAATCCATTCATCCGATTGGTTAAACCCGGTTCCTCCCCCCCACCGGCTTACCGTGGTTCCTTCCATCCCCCCCCGTTTCCCACGTGGTTTGGCCTCAAACCCCCCCTCCTCCGCCTCCAAATGGTTCCACCCGCTGAGCCATCACCAAACTCTGACGTCATCGCGCTGCGCGCCGTCGCGCCTCAGTGACGCCATCACGCCGCGCCCAGCGCCACCGGTGCCGTTCCGGGGCCCGGAGCCCCCCGGAGCCCCCCGGAACCCCCCATGAGCCGCCGCCGCCGCTTCGGGGACACCGAGGGCGCCCTCGCGGCCAAGCGGCGCCGCCCGGAGCTACCGGGGGAGCCCCCGCGCCCCGACGGTACCGGGGGCACCGGGAGTACCGGGAGTACCGGGGGTGGCGGGGCCCGGTGCGGCGGGGGGCACTGAGGGGGGTTTGGGGGTGCCGGGTCGGTGTGGAGGAGTCCCCGACGGGATTTTGGAGGGTCCTGGTGTGGGTTTGGGGGGTCCCGGTGTGGTCCCGGTGGATTCCCGGTGGTCCCACGCCGCCGCCGCCCCCGCAGGCAGCCCCGCGGCCGTCGAGGCCGCTCTCGGTGCCGTGGCCGCGCTCTTCCCCCGCCGCCTCTTCGGGGACGCGCTGCCGCCGCTCGTGCTCCGCCACCAGCTCTACGACCTGGTGCGGGACCGGACCGCCGTGGACCGGCACCTGGTGAGCACCGGGACCCCCCCGCGACCCCCGGGAGCCCCGCCCGGGCCGCGCTGACCCCGCGCTCCCCCCCAGAACCGGCTCCGTGACGAGGGCCGGGTGCGGCTGCTGCACCTGGGGCTGGGCCCGGACACGCTGGGCGTGGTCAGCCTGGAGCTCTACCGGGAGAAGGTACCGGGAACCGGGGGGGGGAGGGGAGGGGGGGGGGGGCTGGGGAACCCCCCCCGGGACACCCCCGGGTCCCTCCTGTCCCCCCCTCCCCCCGGTGCTGGTGGGCGTGGCTGGGTCCCCCCCGGAGCCCTGACCCCCCAATGACCCCCCTGTGACCCCTGACCCCTTGGTGGCCCCCCTGTGACCCCTGAGCCCTCGGTGACCCCCCTGTGACCCCTGACCCCTCGGTGACCCCAGTGTCCCCCCTGCCCCCCCCCAACCAGGTGTTGGTGGGCGTGGCCTGACCCCTCTGTGACCCCTCGGTGACCCCCCGGGTCACCCCCCCCAATGACCCCCCCTGTGACCCCAATGACCCCTCTGTGACCCCTCAGTGACCCCAATGACCCCTGTGTGACCCATGACCCCTGTGTGACCCCAATGACCCCTCAGTGACCTCTCTGTGACCCCTCCCCAGGTGCTGGCGGGCGTGGCCGGCTCCCCCCGCGAGGGGCTCGTCCGGCGTTTCCTGGAGGCCGCGGTGGCCGCGAGCCCCGAGCTGGGCTACGAGAGGAGGGGGATGGGCCAGAGGGGCTTCGGGGACCAGGACATCACGTGAGGACGGACAGACGGACAGCCTGGGGACATGGGGACAGCCTGGGGATGGGCCAGAGGGGACCGGGACATCACGTGAGGATGGACAGACAGACAGACAGGGGGACAGAGGGGCTTCGGGGACCGGGACATCACGTGAGGACAGACAGACGGACAGGGGGACAGGGGGATGGGCCAGAGGGGCTTTGGGGACCGGGACATCACGTGAGGACGGACAGACGGACAGGGGGATGGGCCAGAGGGGCTTCGGGGACCGGGACATCACGTGAGGATGGACAGACGGACAGGGGGACAGACAGGGGGACAGAGGGGCTTTGGGAACCGGGACATCACGTGAGGACAGACAGACGGACAGACAGGGGGACAGGCTGGGGACACTGGGATGGGGTTGGGGGTCCCTGAGAGGGGCTGGGACTTCCCTGAGGTGAATTTGGGGATCCTGGGGGGTCCCTGGGGGGGTCCCTGGGGGTCTCCCCAGCCCCCCCTGTCCCCCCCCCAGGCAGTTGGTGGTGAATTGGGGGGGGTCTCTGGGGGTCTCCCCACCCCCCCTGTGTCCCCCCAGGCAGTTGGTGGTGAATTGGGGGGGGTCCCTGGGGGTCCCTGGGGGTCTCTGGGTGTCCCTGGGGGGTCCCTGGGGGTCCCCGGGGGTCCCCACCCCCCCTGTCCCCCCCCCAGGCAGTTGGTGGTGAATTGGGGGGGGTCTCTGGGGGTCTCCCCACCCCCCCTGTGTCCCCCCAGGCAGTTGGTGGTGAATTGGGGGGGGTCCCTGGGTGTCCCTGGGGGTCTCTGGGTGTCCCTGGGGGTCTCTGGGTGTCCCTGGGTGTCCCTGGGGGTCCCTGGGGGTCCCTGGGGGGGTCTCTGGGGGTCCCTGGGGGTCTCCCCGGGGGTCCCCACCCCCCCTGTCCCCCCCCCAGGCAGTTGGTGGCCGCCGGGCTCCTCACCGTGCGCGACGCCGGCAGTTGGTGGCTGGCGGTGCCGGGGGCCGGGCGCTTCGTGCGGGCGCTGCTGAGGGGTGAGTGACCCCTGAGTGACCCCTGAGTGACCCCTGGGTGACCCCTGAGTGACCCCTGGGTGACCCCTGACCCCTCAGTCACCCCACTGCCCCAAAGCCACAGGGCGCTGCTGAGGGGTGAGCGGCCCTCGTGACCCCCCCGTGACCCCCCTGTGACCCACGTGTGACCCCTGAGTGACCCCTGTGTGACCCCTGTGTGACCCCTGACCCCTGGGTGACCCCTGAGTGACCTCTGGGTGACCCCTGGGTGACCCCTGTGACCCCTGGGGGACCCCTCTGTGACCCCTGGGGGACCCCTGGGTGACCCCTGAGTGACCCCTGGGTGACCCCTGATCCCTGAGTGACCCCTGAGTGACCCCTGGCTGACCCCTGACCCCTCTGTGACCCCTGTCCAGGCCGTCGGGCAGTCCTCTCCCTGGTCCGGCGCTCCCGGCACCGCCAGGTTCCCCTCCGGGAGCTCTGAGTGACCCCTGGGTGACCCCTGTGACCCCTGGCTGACCCCTGACCCCTCTGTGACCCCCCAGGCCGTCGGGCAGTCCTCTCTCTGGTCCGGCGCTCCCGGCACCGCCAGGTTCCCCTCCGGGAGCTCCAGGGGCTCCGGGCCCCCCCCCCGGGCGCCGCTCTGGGGGTCCCGTTCCTGCTGCACGACCTGCTGGGGGAGGGGCGGCTGCAGCGGTGAGTGACCCCTGAGTGACCCCTGAGTGACCCTGAGTGACCAATGAGTGAGTCTGAGTGACCACTGAGTGACAACTGAGTGACCCTGAGTGACCACTGAGTGACCACAGTTACCCCTGACCCCTGAGTGACCACTGAGTGACCACAGTGACCAATGAGTGACCACTGAGTGACCAGTGAGTGACCCTGAGTGACCCCTGAGTGACTGCTGACTGACCACTGAGTGACCACTGAGTGACAACTGAGTGACCACAGTGACCAATGAGTGACCACAGTGACCCTGAGTGACCCTGAGTGACCCTGACTGACCACTGAGTGACCCTGAGTGACCACTGAGTGACCACAGTTACCCCTGACCCCTGAGTGACCACTGAGTGACCACAGTGACTCCTGAGTGACCCTGAGTGACCCTGAGTGACCCTGAGTGACCCTGAGTGACCACTGAGTGACTGCTGAGTGACCAATGAGTGACCCTGAGTGAACACTGAGTGACCCTGAGTGACCAATGAGTGACCACTGAGTGACCCTGAGTGACCCTGAGTGACCCTGAGTGACCCTGAGTGACTGCTGAGTGACCCTGAGTGACCGCTGAGTGACCACTGACCTCTGAGTGATCCTGAGTGACCACTGAATGACCCTGAGTGACCCCTGAGTGACCCTGAGTGACCAGTGAGTGACCCTGAGTGACCACTGAGTGACCCTGAGTGACCACTGAGTGACCAATGAGTGACCAGTGAGTGACCCTGAGTGACCACTGAGTGACCCTGAGTGACCAATGAGTGACCACAGTGACCAATGAGTGACCACTGAGTGACTGCTGAGTGACCACAGTGACCCCTGAGTGACCACTGAGTGACCACTGACCACTGAGTGACCACTGAGTGATTCTGAGTGACCCTGAGTGACCACTGAGTGACCAATGAGTGACCACTGAGTGACCCTGAGTGACCACTGAGTGACCCTGAGTGACCAATGAGTGACTACTGTGACCCTGAGTGACCCTGAGTGACCCCGAGTGACCAATGAGTGACCAATGAGTGACCACTGAGTGACCCTGAATGACCCTGAGTGACCACAGTGACCCCTGAGTGACCCCTGAGTGACCAATGAGTGACCACTGAGTGACCCTGAATGACCCTGAGTGACCACAGTGACCCCTGAGTGACCCCTGTCTGACCCCTGAGTGACCCTAAGTGACCTGAGTGACCCCTGGGTGACCCCTGAGTGACCCCTGTCTGACCCCTGAGTGACCCTAAGTGACCTGAGTGACCCCTGGGTGACCCCTGGGTGACCCCTGCCCTCTCTGACCCTGCAGTGTCCCCTCCCCCGCCGGCCCCCTGCTGCGATTGGCCGACTCCTGACCTCTGACCTCTGACCTCTGACCTCCGACCGGACCTTCCCGAGGAGTTTTTCCCCCCAAATTTTTGCACTTTGGTGTGGCCACATCTGACCACGCCCACTTGGGGCGGGGCTACGGCAGAGAAATTAAGCATTCCCTGCTTTAGCCCCGCCCCCTCAGCATTCAGCCCCGCCCCCCGCAGGCCGGGGATGTCCCCGCCCTCGGTGGGGGAGGGCGAAGCCGAGCGCAATAAAAACCAAAATCAATAAAATCCAAAATCAATAAAATCGCTCAATTCGCAAAAATTAAAATTTTTTCTTGCGCCTGCGGGCCCCACCCCTCTCGGACATCGCCGCTTTAAGGCCTCTCCTTTCCGCGTCGTCGCCGCTTTAAGAGCAAGCCCCGCCCTCTCCCGGCGCGCGGCGCTTCCGGTGTCTCTTAAAGGGGCCGCGATGGGCGCGGGGCGGGCGCCGCCGCCGCTCTTCCTCCTCCTCCTCTTCCTCCTCCTCCTCCTCGCCCTCGCCGCCGCGCGATGGGTGGCGACCCCCGAGACGGTACCGGGCCGGGACCCCGCGGGTCGGGACCCCCCATCATCCCCACCCCGGGAACGTCCCCGGGAACCGCTCGGGGGCTTCCGTTAGAGCGCCCCTCCCCCCACGGCGGAACGGGGACGGGAGCGGGAGAACCCCGGGGACCCCCCGGGGGCACCCAGGGACCCTCAGAGACCCCCGGGAACACCCAGGGACCCCTCAGAGACCCCCGGGGACCCTCAGAGACCCCCGGGACCCCCCAGGGACCCCTCAGAGACCCCCGGGGACCCTCAGAGACCCCCGGGACCCCCCAGGGACCCCTCAGAGACCCCCGGGAACACCCAGGGACCCCTCAGGGACACCCCGGGAACACCCAGGGACCCTCAGAGACCCCTCAGGGACCCCCGGGGACCCCCCAAGGATCCTCAGAGAACCCCGGGGACCCTCAGAGACCCCCGGGAACACCCAGGGACCCCTCAGAGACCCCCGGGAACACCCAGGGACCCTCAGAGACCCCTCAGGGACCCCCGGGAACACCCAAGGACACCCAGAGACCCCACAAGGACCCTCAAAACCCTCAGGGACCCCCAGAGACCCCCCAGGGCCCCTCAGGGACCCCTCAGAGACCCCCGGGAACACTCAGGGAACCCTCAGGGACCCCCGGGAGCAGCCAGAGATCCCCAGAGACCCCCGGAGACCCCTCAAGGGCCCCTCAGAGACCCCCAGGAACACCCAAGGACACCCAGAGACCCCTCAGGGACCCCCCGGGACCCCCAGAAATCCCCCCCGACACCCTCAGGGACCCCTCAGAGACCCCCGGGAACACCCAGAGACCCCTCAGGGACCCCTCAGGGACCCCTCAGGGACCCCTGGGAGCAGCCAGAGATCCCCAGAGACCCCCGAGACCCCCTCAAGGCCCCTCAGAGACCCCCGAGAACACCCAAGGACACCCAGAGACCCCTCAGGGACCCTCAGAGACCCCCGGGAACACCCAGGGACCCTCAGAGACCCCCGGAGACCCCTCAAGGCCCCTCAGAGACCCCCCCCAGGAACCCTCAGGGACCTCTCAGGGACCCCCGGGAACACCCAAGGACCCCCAGAGACCCCTCAGGGACCCTCACAACCCTCAGGGACCCCCAGAGACCCCCCAGGGCCCCTCAGGGACCTCTCAGAGACCCCCGGGAGCAGCCAGAGACCCCCGGAGACCCCCGGAGACCCCTCAAGGCCCCTCAGAGACCCCCGGGAACACCCAAGGACACCCAGAGACCCCTCAGGGACCCCCCGGGACCCCCAGAGACCCCCCCCCGACACCCTCAGGGAGCCCTCAGAGACCCCCGGGAACACCCAGAGACCCCTCAGGGACCCCTCAGGGACCCCCGGGAGCAGCCAGAGATCCCCAGAGACCCCCAGAGACCCCCCAGGGCCCCTCAGGGACCCTTCAGGGACCCCCGGGAACACCCAGGGACCCCTCAGGGACCCCCGGGAACACCCAGGGACCCTCAGGGACCCCTCAGGGACCCCCAGGAACACCCAAGGACCCCCAGAGACCCCTCAGAGACCCTCAAAACCCTCAGGGACCCCCAGAGACCCCCCAGGGCCCCTCAGGGACCCCTCAGAGACCCCCGGGAACACCCAGGGAACCCTCAGGGACCTCTCAGGGACCCCCGGGGACACCCAAGGACCCCCAGAGACCCCTCAGGGACCCCCGGGGACCCTCAGGGACCCCTCAGGGACCCCCCGGGACCCCCAGAAATCCCCCCCGACACCCTCAGAGAGCCCTCAGAGACCCCCGGGACCCCACAGCCCCCCCCCCCACTCCCCATCACTGCCCCCCCAATGCCCCTCCCCCACCCCCGGGACCCCTCCCCAATCCCCCCCTGACCGTTCCCTCTTCTCCCCCCGGGCCCCCTCCCCAATCCCTCCTGACCCCCGGGACCCCTCCCCAATTCCCCCCCCCCCAAACTGACCCCTCCCACCCCGGGACCCCTCCCCAATCCCCCCCCCAAACTGACCCCTCCCCACCCCCGGGCCCCCTCCCCCACCCCCCCTGACCGTTCCCCCTCTCACCCCCCGACCCCCGGGACCCCTCCCCAATTCCGCCCTCCCCCACCCCGGGACCCCTCCCCACCCCCGGGACCCCTCCCCAATTCCGCCCTCCCCAAACTGACCCCTCCCCCACCCCCGGGACCCCTCCCCACCCCAGGGCCCCCTCCCCCACCCCCCCTGACCCCTGTCCCCGCCCCCTCCCCAGGTGCGCCCGCGGCTGGTGCGGGAGCAGGTGCTGTGGGTGAGCGGGGGGGCGCGGGCGGGGGTCCCCCCTCCGCCCGGGGGGGGGGTCTCCGCCGTTCCCCCCGGCCCGGGGGGGGGTGCACACCTTCCGGGTGCCGCTGCTGGCCGCCCCCCCCGGGGGGGCCCTGCTGGCCTGCGCCGAGGGTCGCAAGCGCTCGGCCGCCGACGTGGGCGCCAAAATCATCGCGTGCCGCCGCTCGGCCGACAGAGGTGGGGGAGGGGAGGAGTGGGGGAGGGGGAGGGGGTGGGGGAGGGGAGAGGGGGGAGCCCGGGGGTGGGGGCTGGGAGGGTCCCTGTAGGGATTAGAGGGGTCTTGGGTGGGTGGGGAGGGGTCTAGGGGGGTCACTGGTGGGTGGGGAGGGGTCTGGGGTAGGGTCTAGAGGGTTCTAGGTGGGTGGGGAGGGGGCTGGGGAGGGGCTGGGGGGGTCCTGGGTGGGTGGGGAGGGGTCTGGGGAGGGGCTGGGGGGTTCTAGGTGGGTGGGGAGGGGTCTGGGGAGGGGCTGGGGGGTCCTGGGTGGGTGGGGAGGGGGGACTGGGGGGGTCTGGGTGGTCCTGGGTGGGTGGGGAGGGGCTGGGGGTGGGGGGTGGGGGAGGGGAGAGGGGGGAGCCCGGGGGGGGGGGGCTGGGAGGGTCCCTGTAGGGATTAGAGGGGGCCTGGGTGGGTGGGGAGGGGTCTGGGGGGGTCACTGGTGGGTGGGGAGGGGTCTGGGGTAGGGTCTAGAGGGTTCTAGGTGGGTGGGGAGGGGGCTGGGGGAGGGGCTGGGGGGGTCCTGGGTGGGTGGGGAGGGGTCTGGGGGAGGGTCTGGGGGGTTCTAGGTGGGTGGGGAGGGGGCTGGGGAGGGGTCTAGGGGGATCCTGGGTGGGTGCAGAGGGGTCTGGGGGGTCCCGGGGGGGGTCCTGGGGTGTCCTGTGTGGGCCTGGGGAGGTCTGGGGAAGGGTCTGGGGGGTTCTGGGTGGGTGGGGAGGGGGGACTGGGGGGGTCTGGGGGAGGGTCTGGGGGGTCTTTGGGGTGGGTCTGGGGGGTCCTGGGTGGGTGGGGAGGGGTCTGGGAGGTCTCAGGATGGGTGGGGAGGGGTCTGGGGGGTGGGGGGGGGTCTAGGGGGGAGCCCGGGGGTGGGGGGCTGGGAGGGTCCCTGTAGGGATTAGGGGGGGCCTGGGTGGGTGGGGAGGGGTCTGGGGGGTCACGGGTGGTCTCAGGATGGGTGGGGAGGGGTCTGGGGGGTCCTGGGTGGGTGGGGAGGGGGCTGGGGGGGTCTCAGGATGGGTGGGGAGGGGTCTGGGGGGGTCACTGGTGGTCTCAGGATGGGTGGGGAGGGGTCTGGGGGGTGCTGGGTGGGTGGGGAGGGGTCTGGGGGGCTCACTGGTGGGTGGGGAGGGGTCTGGGGAGGGGCTGGGGGGTTCTAGGTGGGTGGGGAGGGGGCTGGGGAGGGGTCTAGGGGGATCCTGGGTGGGTGCAGAGGGGTCTGGGGGGTCCCGGGGGGGGTCCTGGGGTGTCCTGTGTGGGCCTGGGGAGGTCTGGGGAAGGGTCTGGGGGGTTCTGGGTGGGTGGGGAGGGGGGACTGGGGGGGTCTGGGGGAGGGTCTGGGGGGTCTTTGGGGTGGGTCTGGGGGGTCCTGGGTGGGTGGGGAGGGGTCTGGGAGGTCTCAGGATGGGTGGGGAGGGGTCTGGGGGGTGGGGGGGGGTCTAGGGGGAGTCCGGGGGTGGGGGCTGGGAGGGTCCCTGTAGGGATTAGGGGGGCCTGGGTGGGTGGGGAGGGGGCTGGGGAGGGGCTGGGGGGTTTCTAGGTGGGTGGGGAGGGGGCTGGGGGGGGGTGTGGGGGGTCCTGGGTGGGTGGGAATGGGTCTGGGGGAGGGTCTGGGGGGGTCAGGGGTGTCCTGTGTGGGTCTGGGGGGGTCCTGGGTGGGTGGGGAGGGGTCTGGGGGGTTCTAGGTGGATGGGGAGGGGTCTGGGCGAGGATCTGGGGGGTCTCAGGTGGTCTCAGGATGGGTGGGGAGGAGCTGAGGGGGTCCCTGGTGGGTCTGGGGGGTTCTAGGTGGGTGGGGAGGGGTCTAGGGGGGTCCTGGTTGGTTGGGGAGGGGGCTAGGGAAGGGCTGGGGGGGTCCTGGGTGGGTGGGGAGGGGGCGTCTGGGGGGGTCTGGGG
This sequence comes from Fringilla coelebs, assembly GCF_963513975.1. Classification (NCBI taxonomy): domain Eukaryota; kingdom Metazoa; phylum Chordata; class Aves; order Passeriformes; family Fringillidae; genus Fringilla; species Fringilla coelebs. Next base: position 17,767 of record NW_028167309.1, on the reverse strand, counting down.
GGTCCTGGGTGGATGGGGAGGGGGCTGGGGAGGGGCTGGGGGGGTACTGGGTGGGTGGGGAGGGGTCTGGGGGGGTCACTGGTGGTCTCAGGATGGGTGGGGAGGGGTCTGGGGGGTCCTGGGTGGGTGGGGAGGGGGCTGGGGAGGGGCTGGGGGGGTCCTGGGTGGGTGGGGAGGGGTCTAGGGGGGTCCTGGGTGGGTGGGGAGGGGTCTAGGGGGGTCCTGGGTGGGTGGGGAGGGGGCTGGGGAGGGGCTGGGGGGGTCCTGGGTGGGTGGGGAGGGGTCTGGGGGGTCCTGGGTGGGTGGGGAGGGGTCTGGGGGGGGATGTGGGGGGTCCTGGGTGCGTGGGAATGGGTCTGGGGGAGGGTCTGGGGGGGTCCTGGGGGGTCCTGTGTGGGTCTGGGGGGGTCCTGGGTGGGTGGGGAGGGGTCTGGGGGGGGTCCTGGGGGGTCCTGGGTGGGTGGGGAGGGGTCTGGGGGTCTCTAGGAGGGGTCAGGGGTGTCCTGTGTGGGTCTGGGGGGGTCCTGGGTGGGTGGGGAGGGGTCTGGGGGGTTCTAGGTGGGTGGGGAGGGGTCCAGGGGGGGTTCTGGAGGGTCTCGGGTGGTCTCAGGATGGGTGGGGAGGGGTCTGAGGGAGGGGCTGGAGGGTCTGGGGGGTTCTAGGTGGGTGGGGAGGGGGCTGGGGGGGTCCTGGGTGGGTGGGGAGGGGTCTGAGGGTCTCTAGGAGGGGTCAGGGGTGTCCTGGGTGGGTCTGCGGGGTCCTGGCTGGGTGGGGAGGGGTCTGTGAACTCCTCGTGGAGCCCCTGGGGGGTTTTGGGGGGTGGTCCCGAGTGTGCCCCACCCCCAACCACACCTATCCCCCCCTCCCCCCGCAGGTGCCACCTGGGGTCCCACGCAGGTGGCTGGGGGGGGGGGGGATGGGCTGAGGGGTCCTCGTGGAGCCCTTGGGGGGTCTTGGTGGGGGTCGCGGGGTGGTCCCGAGTGTGGTACCCCCCCAAACCCACCTGTCCCCCCCTCCCCCCGCAGGTGCCACCTGGGGTCCCACGCAGGTGGTGGCCGATGACGGCTGGGGGGGGGATGGGCTGAGGGGTCCTCGTGGAGCCCCTAGGGGGTTTTGGGGGGTGGTCCCGAGTGTGGTACCCCCCCAAACCCACCTGTTCCCCCCTCCCCCGCAGGTGCCACCTGGGGTCCCACGCAGGTGGTGGCCGATGATGGCTGGGGGGGGGATGGGCTGAGCCTGGGGGCGCTGGCGGTGGCGGGGGGGGAGGTGCTGCTGCTCTTCGCCCGCTGCGCCCATCCCCCCCAGGCCTGCGGCCCCCCCAGCACCCTCCTGCTGCGCTCCCCCGACGGGGGGCGCTCCTGGGGACCCCCCCAGAACCTCTCCCACGTCGTGGGGGGGGAGGTGTTCGCCCCCGGGCCCGGCTCGGGCATCCAGGTGAGGGGGCTGGGGGGGGCTGGGGGGTGTTTGGGGGGGGTCTAGAGGGGAATTTGGGGGGGTCTGAAGGGGTCTGGGGGGTATTTGGGGGGGTCTGAAGGGGTCTGGGGGGTGTTTGGGGGGGGTCTGAAGGGGTCTGGGGGGTGTTTGGGGGGGTCTGAAGGGGTCTGGGGGGTGTTTGGGGGGGGTCTGAAGGGGTCTGGGGGGTGTTTGGGGGGTCTGGGGGGTATTTGGGGGGGTCTGGAGGGGGCTGGAGGGTATTTGGAGGGGTCTGGGGGGTGTTTGGGGGGGGCTGGAGGGTATTTGGGGGGGTCTGGAGGGGAATTTGGGGGGTTTAGGAGGAATCAGGAGGGGTCTGGGGGGGTTTGAAGGGGTCTGGGGGGTGTTTGGGAGGTCTAGAGGGGAATTGGGGGGGGTCTGGGGGTATTTACGGGGGGCTGGGGGGGTCTGGGGGGTATTTGGGGGGTTGGGAGGGGAATTTGGGGGGGTCTGGGGCGTATTGGAGGGGTCTGGGGGGTATTTGGGAGGTCTGGAGGGGAATTTGGGGGGGTCTGGAAGGGAATTTGGGGGGGTCTGGGGGGTATTTGGGGGATATGGAGGGGGCTGGGGGGTATTCAGGGGGGGTCTAGAAAGGCAAGGGGGGTATTTGGAGGGGTCTGGGGGGTATTTGGGGGGGGTCTGGGGGGTATTTTGGGGGATCTGGGGGTGGCTGGGTGGGAATTGGGGGGGTCTGGGGGGTATTTGGGGGATTTGGGAGGAATCTGGAGGGGTCTGGGGAGGTCTCTGAGTGCCCTGCAAGGCTCTGGGATACTCTTGGGGGTCCCTGGGTGTCCCTGGGGTCTCTGGGTGTTTTTTGGGGGTCCCTGGGGGTCTCTCACCCCATTTTTGCCCCCCCAGAAGCAGCTGCCCCCCTTCCCGGGCCGGCTGGTGTTTTGTGGGCACGGCACCCTGGAGCGGGACGGGGTCCCTGGGTGTTTTTGGGGGTCCCTGGGTGTTTTTGGGGGTCTCTGGTGTTTTTGGGGGTCTCTGGGTGGTTTTGGGGGGTCTCTCACCCCATTTCCCCCTCCCCAGAAGCAGCTGCCCCCGTTCCCAGGCCGGCTGGTGTTCTGTGGGCACGGCACCCTGGAGCGGGACGGGGTCTCGCTGCTGCTCAGCGATGACAGGGGGCACAGCTGGCACCGGGGGGGGGTCCTGCCCGCCATCCCCTTCGGGGCCCCCCGGCGCCCCCACGACTTCACCCCCGACGAGTGCCAGGTGGGGCTGGGGGCGATTCTGGGGGGGTTTGGGGTCTGGGGGGGCTCCCCTGGGGGGGTTTGGGGTCTGGGGGGGCTCCCCTGGGGGGGTTTGGGGCTCTCTGGGGGGGTTTGGGGTCTGGGTGGGCTCCCCTGGGGGGGTTTGGGGCTCTCTGGGGGGGGGGTTGGGGTCTGGGTGGGCTCCCTGGGGGGTTTTGGGGCTCCTCAGGGGAGTTTTGGTGTCAGGGGGATTTGGGTGTTTGGGGTCTGGGGGGGCTCTCTTGGGGGGTTTGGGGTCAGGGGGATTTGAGGGTTTGGGGTCTGGGGGGGCTCTCCTGGGGGGGTTTTGGGGTTGGGGGTTTGGGGCCGGGGGGATTTGAGGGTTTGGGGTCTGGGGGGGCTCCCCTGGGGGGGTTTGGGGTCTGGGGGGGCTCTCCCTGGGGGGGTTTGGGGTCGGGGGTTTGGGGCCGGGGGGATTTGGAGGTTTGGGGTCTGGGGGGGCTGTCCTGGGGGGTTTGGGGTCAGGGGGGTTTGGGGCTGGGGGATTTTGGGGCTCCATGGTGCTGCCCCCTCCCCATTCCTGCCCCAGGGAGGTTTGGGGACCAGGGTGGATTTGGGGTTGGGGGTGTTTTGGCTCTCTGTGGTGCTGCCCCCTCCCCACTCCTACCCCAGGGGATTTTGGTTTGGGGGATTTTGGCTCTCCCCAGTGCCGCCCCCTCCCCATTCGTGTCCTGGGGTGGGTTTGGCTCAGGTGATTTTGGCTCTCCCTGGTACCGCCCCCTCCCCATTCGTGTCCTGGGGTGGGTTTGGCTAAGGTGATTTTGGCTCTCCCCGGTGCCGCCCCCTCCCCACTCCTGCTCCGGGGGATTTTGGGCTGGGGGATTTTGGCTCTCCCCGGTGCCTCCCCCTCCCCACTCCTGCCCCAGGGTGGGGTTGGGGATGTTTGGAGCTCCCTGGAACCAGGGTGGATTTGGGGTTTGGGGGATTTTGGCTCTCTGTGGTACCACCCCCTCCCCATTCCTGCCCCGGGGGGGTTTGGGGACCAGGGTGGATTTGGGGTTTGGGGGGTTTTGGGTCTCTGTGGAGCCGCCCCCTCCCCACTCCTACCCCAGGGTGGGTTTTGGATTTGGGGCATTTTGGCTCTCCCCGGTGCTGCCCCCTCCCCATTCCTGTCCCAGGAGGGTTTTGGAGACCAGGATGGGTTTGACCCCAGGGGATTTGGGGTCTTCCTGGTGCCGCCCCTTTCCCATTCCTGCCCTAGAGTGGGTTTGGGGACCAGGGTGGATTTGGGGTTGGGAGTGTTTTGGCTCTCCCCGTTGCCACCCCCTCCCCACTCCTGTCCCAGGAGGGTTTGGGGGACCAGGGTGGGTTTGACCCCAGAGGATTTTGGGTCTCCCCAGTGCCACCCTCTCCCCATTCCTGCCCCGGGGTGGGTTTGGGGGATTTTGGGTCTCCCTGGTACCACCCCCTCCCCATTCCTGCCCCGGGGAGGTTTGGGGACCAGAATGGATTTGGGGTTGGGGGGTTTTGGCTCTCCCCGGTGCCGCCCCCTCCCCACTCCTACCCCAGGGGATTTTGGTTTGGGGGATTTTGGCTCTCCCCGGTGCCTCCCCCTCCCCATTCCCGTACCAGGGAGGTTTGGGGGTCTCATCTCTGCCATCCCCCCCAGCCCTACGAGCTGCCCGACGGCTCCATCGCCGTCAGCATCCGCAACCAGGGCTCGTACCGCTGCCGCTGCCGCATGCGCGCCCGCAGCTGGGACGGCGGCGAGTCCCTGTCCCCCGCCAGCGTCACCCTGGAGCCGCAGCTGCCCGACCCCGCCGTGGCCGCCGGCGCCCTGGCGCTGCCCCAGCACGGGCTGGTGCTGTTCAGCAACCCGGCCCACGAGACCGAGCGTGAGGACACTGGGGACACTGGGGACATTGGGGGGATTGGGGACATTGGGGGGATTGGGGGATTGGGGACAGTGGGGACACTGGGGGATTGGGGACATTGGGGACAGTGGGGACATTGGGGACACTGGGGGGATTGGGGACATTGGGGACATTGGGGACAGTGGGGACATTGGGGACATTGGGGACATTGGGGACATTGGGGACATTGGGGACACGGGGCCCTGGCGCTGCCCCAGCACGGGCTGGTGCTGTTCAGCAACCCGGCCCACGAGACCGAGCGTGAGGAGATTGGGGACAGTGGGGGGATTGGGGACAGTGGGGACAGTGGGGACACTGGGGACATTGGGGACACGGCGCCCTGGCGCTGCCCCAGCACGGGCTGGTGCTGTTCAGCAATCCGGCCCACGAGACCGAGCGTGAGGAGATTGGGGACAGTGGGGGGATTGGGGACAGTGGGGACATTGGGGAGGTTGGGGACATTGGGGACACGGCGCCCTGGCGCTGCCCCAGCACGGGCTGGTGCTGTTCAGCAACCCGGCCCACGAGACCGATCGTGAGGAGATTGGGGGGATTGGGGACAGTGGGGACAGTGGGGACACTGGGGACATTGGGGACATTGGGGACATTGGGGACACTGGGGGGATTGGGGACAGTGGGGGGATTGGGGACATTGAGGGGACATTGGGGACACTGGGGACATTGGGGACATTGGGGACATTGGGGACACTGGGGACACTGGGGACATTGGGGGGATTGGGGACATTGGGGACAGTGGGGACAGTGGGGACATTGGGGACACGGGGCCCTGGCGCTGCCCCAGCACGGGCTGGTGCTGTTCAGCAACCCGGCCCACGAGACCGAGCGTGAGGACACTGGGGACATTAGGGACAGTGGGGGGATTGGGGACATTGGGGACAGTGGGGACAGTGGGGGGATTGGGGACATTGGGGACAGTGGGGACAGTGGGGACACGGGGCCCTGGCGCTGCCCCAGCACGGGCTGGTGCTGTTCAGCAACCCGGCCCACGAGACCGAGCGTGAGGAGACTGGGGACAGTGGGGACAGTGGGGACATTGGGGACATGGGGACATTGGGAACAGTGGGGACATTGGGGGGATTGGGGACATTGGGGACATTGGGGACATTGGGGACAGTGGGGACATTGGGGACATTGAGGAGATTGGGGACAGTGGGGACATTGGGGACAGTGGGGACATTGGGGACAGTGGGGACATTGGGGACACTGGGGACAGTGGGGGGATTGGGGACACTGGGGACAGTGGGGACATTTAGGGACAGGTCCTGGGCTTGTCACCAGTGCCTTGGGGACACCTGGGGACATCCGGGGGACATGGGGGACAAACAGGGGACATTGGGGACATTGGGGGGACAGTGGGGACACTGGGGGGATTGGGGACATTTGGGGGGTTGGGGACAGTGGGGACACTGGGGGGACAGTGGGGGGGGACACCAGGGAGGGGACATGAGGGACACAGTGGGGACATGGGGGCAGATCTGGGGGGGTCCCCAGGTCCCGCTTTGGGGGGGTGAAGGAGGCGACAAGGGGCGTGGCTTTTGGTGGAGGGGCGTGGTCTCTATGTGGGCGTGACCCAGACCGGGCCCCGCCCTCAGGCGTGAACCTGACGCTGCGCTGGAGCTTCGACAACGGCACCACGTGGTGGGGGCGGGGCCTGCGCCTGTGGGAGGGGCCCAGCGGGTACTCAACGATGGCGGCCCCGCCTCCCGAAGAGGAGGGCCCCGCCCCCTTGGTGTACCTCATCTACGAGAAGGGGCGGAGCATCTCCACCGAGACCGTCTCATTGGCCACCATCAGCCTGTCGGGCGACGTCTGACCCCGCCCCTCAGGCGCGCAATAAAGCGATTGGTTCAGAGCCGCGCTGCGTCATCTCTTGGGGGCGTGGCCGGGCGGTGGCGGGAACCGTCGCCATAGCGACGCGGGGTGGGGCGGGGCTTCTGTCGGGGGGCTTTCGCTTGGCGCGCGGCCTCTCTGAGGACCCTGCAGCGGGGCTGTCCGCGGCGCTGCCTGAGCGGAGGTTTGCACGCGGCGGGGCCGGTGCGGGGCAAAGCGGGAGGCGAGGCGGGGGCGCGGCGGAGGGGGCAGGGGGCGGCGGGAGCCCCGGGGAGCGGCGGGAGCACCGGGGGGAGCGGCGGCGGGGCCGGGCCGGGCGCTCAGGCGATCGCCGCGGGCAGCCCCGGTCCAGGCGGGGGGCGAGGCCCTCGGTGCGCGCGCGGGGCCGGACCGGAAGTGACGCTCAGCCCCGCCCTCTCGGTCGCGGCGGTCGCAGCGTTCGGGGTGAGTCGGGCCCGGCCGGAGCCGCATCCGCCGCCATCGCCGTCCCCGCCGCCCATCTCCCGCTGCCCCCGCGCCCTCCCGCCCGCCCCGAGCCCCCCGCCCTCCACTCCGCCCTCCGCCGCCGCCGCCGCCGCCCGGGGGCCGCGCCGGGGCCGCCGCCGTTGTGCGCTCCAAGATGGCGGCGCCGGGGGGGGAACTCTGAGGGACCCTCACGGGGAGGGGGGCGGGGCCGCGGTGCCGGGAGGGCCGGGGGGCTCCGGGGGCTCGGGGGTCTCGATGGGCTCGGGGGGCTCCGGTGATTCCCTCGGGGGTCCCGGTGCTCCGGCGGCCGCTCGGTGCTGATCCCCCCCAGACCCTTTTGGCGGTGCTGCGGGTCCTGGGCCACCGGTGGCCGCCCGGTGCTGGCCCTGACCGCGGGGGGGGTTGGGGGTCTCGGAGCCCCCTCACCGAGCCCGGGTCCTGCCGGGGTCCGGTGTCGGTGGTCTCGGGGGTGGTGTCGGTGGTCCCGGGGGTGGTGTCGGTGGTCCCGGGGCTGATATCAGCGGTCCTAGGAGTGGCCAACAGTCCCGTGGGCGGTCGGTAGCCACAGGAGCGATGTCGGTAGCCCCAGGGCTGATGTCGGTAGCCCCGTGAATGCTCGGTAGCCCCGTGAATGCCCGGTAGCCCCGGGGCTGATGTCGGTAGCCCCAAGGCTGATATCGGTAGCCCCGGGGCCGATGTCGGTAGCCCCATGAATATTCGGTAGCCCCAGGGCCGATGTCGGTAGCCCCAGGGCTGATGTTGGTAGCCCCGTGAGTGCTCGGTAGCCCCAGGGCTGATGTCGGTAGCCCCGTGAATGCCCGGTAGCCCCGTGAATGCCCGGTAGCCCCAGGGCTGATGTCGGTAGCCCCGGGGCCGATGTCGGTAGCCCCATGAATATTCGGTAGCCCCAGGGCCGATGTCGGTAGCCCCGTGAATGCCCGGTAGCCCCAGGGCCGATGTCGGTAGCCCCGTGAGTGCCCGGTAGCCCCAAGGCTGATGTCGGTAGCCCCGGGGCCGATGTCGGTAGCCCCGTGAGTGCCCGGTAGCCCCAAGGCTGATGTCGGTAGCCCCGGGGCTGATGTCGGTAGCCCCGTGAGTGCCCGGTAGCCCCAAGGCTGATGTCGGTAGCCCCGGGGCTGATGTCGGTAGCCCCGTGAATGCCCGGTAGCCCCAGGGCTGATGTCGGTAGCCCCAACGCTGATGTCGGTAGCCCCGTGAATGCCCGGTAGCCCCAGGGCTGATGTCGGTAGCCCCAGGGCTGATGTCGGTAGCCCCGTGAGTGCTCGGTAGCCTCAAGGCTGATGTCAGTGGCCCCATGGATGCTCAGTAGCCCCATGGCCCATGTCAGTAGCCCCGTGGATGCTCAGTAGCCCCACAGATGCTCAGTAGCCCCATGGTCCATGTCAGTAGCCCCACAGATGCTCAGTAGCCCCACGGATGCTCAGTAGCCCCATGGATGTTTCAATAGCCCCACAGATGGTCAGTAGCCCCCTGGCCCATGTCAGTAGCCCCACAGATGCTCAGTAGCCCCATGGCCCATGTCAGTAGCCCCACAGATGCTCAGTAGCCCCATGGATGCTCAGTAGCCCCATGGCCCATTTCAGTAGCCCCACGGATGCTCAGTAGCCCCACGTCAGTAGCCCCATGGATGCTCAGTAGCCCCATGGATGTTTCAGTAGCCCCGTGGACGGCTCAGTAGTCCCTTGCATGGTCAGTACCCCCATGGCTGATGTCAGTAGTCCCATGGATGGTCAGTAGCCCCATGGCCCTTTTCAGTAGCCCCATGGCCCACGTCAGTAGCCCCATGGATATCAGTAGCCCCATGGCCCATGTTAGTAGCCCCATGGCCTTTGTCAGTGGCCCCGTGGATGCTCAGTAGCCCCACAGATGCTCAGTAGCCCCACGGATGGTCAGTGGCCACATGGCCCATGTCAGTAGCCCCAGGGTGATGTCAGTAGCCCCATGGATGGTCAGTAGCCCCATGGCCCATGCCAGTAGTCCCATGGATGCTCAGTAGCCCCAGGGTGATGTCAGTAGCCCCATGGATGTTTCAGTAGCCCCACGGATGTTTCAGTAGCCCCATGGCTGATGTCAGTAGCCCCATAGATGGTCAGTAGCCCCATGGCCCATGGCAGTAGCCCCATGGCCCATGTCAATAGCCCCATGGATGGTCAGTAGCCCCACAGATGCTCAGTAGCCCCATGGATGCTCAGTAGCCCAATGGCCCATGTCAGTAGCCCCATGGATGGTCAATAGCCCCATGGCCCACGTCAGTAGCCCCATGGATGCTCAGTAGCCCCATGGATGTTTCAGTAGCCCCGTGGACGGCTCAGTAGTCCCTTGCATGGTCAGTACCCCCAAGGCTGATGTCAGTAGCCCCATGGATGCTCAGTAGCCCCATGGATGCTCAGTAGCCCCACAGATGCTCAGTAGCCCCATGGCCCACGTCAGCAGCCCCACGGATGCTCAGTAGCCCCACAGATGCTCAGTAGCCCCATGGCCCATGGCAGTAGCCCCATGGATGGTCAGTAGCCCCATGGATAGTCATTAGCCCCATGGATATCAGTAGCCCCATGGCCCATGTCAGTAGCCCCATGGATGCTCAGCAGCCCCACAGATGCTCAGTAGCCCCACGGATGCTCAGCAGCCCCACAGTTGCTCAGTAGCCCCCTGGCCCATGTCAGTAGCCCCACAGATGCTCAGTAGCCCCACAGTTGCTCAGTAGCCCCACAGTTGCTCAGTAGCCCCACAGTTGCTCAGTAGCCCCACAGATGCTCAGCAGCCCCACAGATGCTCAGCAGCCCCCTGGCCCATGTCAGCAGCCCCACTCACCCCCTGCCCCACCCCAGGGAGGAGCTGCCCGTTGCCTGGGTGCCCGGTGGTGGTGGCCAGCATGGCGGAGAACGACGTGGACAACGAGCTGCTGGACTACGAGGATGACGAGGTGGAGAACGCGGCGGGGCCGGACGGGGCCGAGGCGGCGCCCAAGAAGGACGTGAAGGGCTCCTACGTGTCCATCCACAGCTCCGGCTTCCGCGACTTCCTGCTCAAACCCGAGCTGCTGCGCGCCATCGTCGACTGCGGCTTCGAGCACCCCTCTGAAGGTGGGTCTGGGGGGGTTTGGGGGGTCTGGGGGGGATTTGGGGGGCTGTGAGACCATCCTGGGGGGGTCTGGGGGGGTTCTGGGGGGATTTGGGGGGTCTGAGACTACCCAGGGGGCTCTGGGACTGCTCAGACCCGAGCTGCTGCACGCCATCGTCGACTGCGGCTTCGAGCACCCCTCTGAAGGTGGGTCTGGGGGGGTTTGGGGGGTCTGGGGGGGATTTGGGGGGCTCTGGGACCATCCTGGAGGGCTCTGGGACCGCTCAAACCCGAGCTGCTGCGCGCCATCGTCGACTGCGGCTTCGAGCACCCCTCTGAAGGTGGGTTTGGGGGGGTTTGGGGGGGATTTGGGGGGTCTGGGGGGATTTTGGGGGGATTTGGGAGGTCTGGGACCGCTCAGACCCGAGCTGCTGCGCGCCATCGTCGACTGCGGCTTCGAGCACCCCTCTGAAGGTGGGTTTGGGGGGGTTCTGGGGGGATTTGGGGAGTCTGGGGGGGATTTGGGGGGTCTGGGGGGCTCTGGGACCGCTCAGACCCGAGCTGCTGCGCGCCATCGTCGACTGCGGCTTCGAGCACCCCTCTGAGGGTGGGTTTGGGGGGGATTTGGGGGGCTGTGAGACCATCCTGGGGGGATTTGGGGGGGATTTGGGGGGTCTGGGACTGCTCAAACCCGAGCTGCTGCGCGCCATCGTCGACTGCGGCTTCGAGCACCCCTCTGAAGGTGGGTTTGGGGGGATTTGGGGGGATTTTGGGGGTCTGAGACCACCCAGGGGGCTCTGGGAGTGCTCAAACCCGAGCTGCTGCACGCCAGCATCGACTGCGGCTTCGAGCACCCCTCTGAGGGTGGGTATGGGGGGGTTTGGGGGGGATTTGGGGGGGATTTGCGGGCTCTGGGACTGCTCAGACCCGAGCTGCTGCGCGCCATCGTCGACTGCGGCTTCGAGCACCCCTCTGAAGGTGGGTATGGGGGGGTCTGGGGGGCTGTGAGACCATCCTGGGGGGATTTGGGGGGGATTTGGGGGGTCTGGGACCGCTCAAACCCGAGCTGCTGCGCGCCATCGTCGACTGCGGCTTCGAGCACCCCTCGGAAGGTGGGTCTGGGGGGGTTCTGGGGGGATTTGGGGGGCTCTGAGGGGATTTAGAGGGTCTGGGACCACCGCAGGTGACTCTGGGACCATCCCGGGGGCTCTGGAACCATCCCGGGGGCTCTGGGACCACCCCAGGGGCTCTGGGACCATGCTGGGGAGCTCTGGGGGGCTCTGGGACCACCCCAGGTGACTCTGGGACCATCCTGGGGAGCTCTGGGGGGCTCTGGGACCACCCCAGGTTATTCTGGGACCCTCCCAGGTGACTCTGGGACCACCCCAGTGGTCTCTGGAGGGTCTCTGTGCCCCTCCGGTGGTCTTTGTGCCCCTCCTGGGGGTCTCTGTGCCCCTCCTGGGGGTCTCGGTGCCCCTCCCGGGGGTCTCTGGAGGGTCTCTGTGCTCCTCCCGGGGGTCTCTGGAGGGTCTCTGTGCCCCTCCCAGGGGTCTCGCTGCCCCTCCTGGGGGTCTCTGTGCCCCTCCCAGGGGTCTCTGGAGGGTCTCTGTGCCCCTCCTGGGGGTCTCTGTGCCCCTCACGGGGGTCTCTGGAGGGTCTTTGTGCCCCTCCCGGGGGTCTCTGTGCCCCTCCCGGTGGTCTCTGTGCCCCTCCTGGGGGTCTCTGTGCCCCTCCCGGGGGTCTCTGGAGGGTCTCTGTGCCCCTCCCGGGGGTCTCGGTGCCCCTCCCAGGGGTCTCTGGAGGGTCTTTGTGCCCCTCCGGTGGTCTTTGTGCCCCTCCCGGGGGTCTTGGTGCCCCTCCCAGGGGTCTCGGTGCCCCTCCTGGGGGTCTCTGTGCCCCTCCTGGGGGTCTCTGGAGGGTCTTGGTGCCCCTCCCAGGGGTCTCGGTGCCCCTCCCGGGGGTCTCTGTGCCCCTCCCGGTGGTCTCTGTGCCCCTCCTGGGGGTCTCTGGAGGGTCTTGGTGCCCCTCCCAGGGGTCTCAGTGCCCCTCCCGGTGGTCTCTGTGCCCTCCTGGGGGTCTCTGGAGGGTCTTGGTGCCCCTCCCAGGGGTCTCAGTGCCCCTCCTGGGGGTCTCTGTGCCCCTCCTGGGGGTCTCTGGAGGGTCTTGGTGCCCCTCCCAGGGGTCTCGGTGCCCCTCCCGGGGGTCTCTGCCCCCGTCAGGCGCTGACCCCCCGCTCTCCCCCCAGTCCAGCACGAGTGCATCCCCCAGGCCATCCTGGGCATGGACGTGCTGTGCCAGGCCAAGTCGGGCATGGGCAAGACGGCCGTGTTCGTGCTGGCCACGCTGCAGCAGCTGGAGCCCGTCACGGGGCAGGTACGGGGCTGGGGAAATGGGGAGGGGGCTGCAGGGGCGCTGGGGAGGGGGCTTGGGGAGGGGGCAGCACGGCCGTGCTCGTGCCGGCCACGCTGCGGCAGAGGGGCTGGGGAGGGGTCCTGGGGGGCTGGGGAGGGGTCTGCAGGACCTTGGGAAGGGTCCTGGGGGGCTGGGGAAGGATCTTGGGTTGGGGAGGGGTCTGTAGGAGCTGGGGAGGGGTCTGCAGGAGCTGGGGAAGGGTCCTGGGGGGCTTGGGGAGGGGGCAACACGGCCGTGCTCGTGCCGGCCACGCTGCGGCAGATGGAGCCCATCACGGGGCTGGGGAGGGGTCCTGGGGGGCTGGGGAGGGGTCTTAAAGGGCTGGGGAGGGGTCTGTAGGAGCTGGGGAAGGGCCATGAGGAGCTGGGGAGGGGTCTTGGGTTGGGGAGGGGTTCGCAGGAGCTGGGGAAGGGGCTGTAGGAGCTGGGGAAGGGTCTTGAGCAGCTGGGGAGGGGTTTTGGGGGATTGGGGAGGGGGCAACACGGCCGGGCTCGTGCCGGCCACGCTGCGGCAGATGGAGCCCGTCACGGGGCTGGGGAGGGGTCCTGGGGGGCTGGGGAAGGGTCCTGGGGGGCTGGGGAGGGGTCTTGAGGGGCTGGGGAAGGGTTTGCAGGAGCTGAGGAGGGGTCTTGGGTTGGGGAGGGGTTCGCAGGAGCTGGGGAAGGGTCCTGGGGGGCTTGGGGAGGGGGCAACACAGCCGTGCTCGTGCCGGCCACGCTGCGGCAGATGGAGCCCGTCACGGGGCTGGGCAGGGGTCCTGGGGGACTGGGGAGGGGTCTTGAGGGGCTGGGGAAGGGTCTGTAGGAGCTGGGGAAGGGTCTTGGGTTGGGGAGGGGTCTTGAGGGGCTGGGGAAGGGTCTTGAGCAGCTGGGGAGGTGTTTTGGGGGGATTGGGGAGGGGGCAACGCAGCCGTGCTCGTGCCGGCCATGCTGCGGCAGAGGGGCTGGGGAGGGGTCCTGGGGGGCTGGGGAGGGGTCTTGGGTTGGGGAGGGGTCTCAGGGGGCTGGGGAGGGGTCTCAGGACAGGTCTGCAGGAGCTGGGGAAGGGTCCTGGGGGGCTGGGGAGGGGTCTTGAGGGGCTGGGGAAGGGTCTGTAGGAGCTGGGGAGGGGTCTTGGGTTGGGGAGGGGTCTGCAGGAGCTGGGGAAGGGCCATGAGGGGCTGGGGAGGGGTCTTGGGTTGGGGAGGGGTCTCAGGACAGGTCTGCAGGAGCTGGGGAAGGGTCCTGGGGGGCTGGGGAGGGGTCTGCAGGAGCTGGGGAGGGGTCTCAGGGGGCTGGGGAGGGGTCTGTAGGGGCTGGGGAGGGGTCTCAGGGGGCTGGGGAGGGGTCTCAGGACAGGTCTGCAGGGTCTGTGGGGATGGGGGAGCTGGGGAGGGGTCCTGGGGTAGGTCAGGAGGAGTCCCGGGGGCTGGGGAGTGGTCCCAGAAGTCAGGGAGGGGTCTGGGGGGGTCCTGGGGATATTGGGGAGGGGTCTGAGGGGATTGGGGAGGGGTCCTGGGGATATTGGGGAGGGGTCTCCCAGCCCTGAACCCCCCATTTGTGCCCCCCAGGTGTTGGTGCTGGTGATGCGTCACACGCACGAGCCTGGGAGGGGTCTGGGAGATGAGGAGGGGTCTCAGAGATTGGGGAGGGGTCTCAGGGATTGAGGAGGGGTCCTGGGGATATTGGGGAGGGGTCTCCCAGCCCTGACCCCCCCAGTTTGTGCCCCCCAGGTGTCGGTGCTGGTGATGTGTTACACGCACGAGCCTGAGAGGGGTCTGGGAGATGAGGAGGGGTCTCAGAGATTGGGGAGGGGTCTCAGGGATTGGGGAGGGGTCTGGGGGATATTGGGGAGGGGTCTGGGGGATATTGGGGAGGGGTCTCCCAGCCCTGAACCCCTCAGTTTGTGCCCCCCAGGTGTCGGTGCTGGTGATGTGTCACACGCGCCAGCCTGGGAGGGGTCTGGGGGATGAGGGGGGGTCTAAGGGATTGAGGAGGGGTCTCAAGGATTGGGGAGGGGTCTGAGGGGGTCTGAGGATATTGGGGAGGGGTCTCCCAGCCCTGACCCCCCGTTTTTCCCCCAGGTGTCGGTGCTGGTGATGTGTCACATGCGCCAGCCTGGGAGGGGTCTGGGAAGGGTCTGGATTGGTCCTGGGGGATGAGGAGGGGTCTCAAGGATTGGGGAGGGGTCTCAAGGGTTGAGGAGGGGTCTGAGGGGGTCTGAGGATATTGGGGAGGGGTCTCCCAGCCCTGACCCCCCGTTTTCCCCCCCAGGTGTCGGTGCTGGTGATGTGTCACACGCGTGAGCTCGCCTTCCAGATCAGCAAGGAGTACGAGCGCTTCTCCAAGTACATGCCCAGCGTCAAGGTGGGATTGGGGGGGATTTTGGGGGGTCCCGAGGGGTCTGGGGGAGTTCTGGGGGGATTTGGAGGGGATTTTGGGGGGCTGTGGTGCTGTTTTCAGGGCCCCGTCCTTCACCCTGTATTTTGGGGTGTCCCTGTCACAGGTGGCGGTGTTTTTGGGGGGCTCTGGTTCCGTTTTTGGGGCTCCATCCCTCACCCAGGTTTTTGGGGTGTCCCCACGCAGGTGTTGCTGGTTTTGGGGGGGCTGTGGAGCTGTTTTTGGGGGGCTCTGATGCCGTTTCTTCAGGGGATTCTGGTGCCGTTTTCTCGGGGGACTGTGGTGCTGTTTTTGGGGTCTCTGGTGCTGTTTTGGGGGTCTTTGGTGCTGTTTTTGGGAGTTCTGGTGCTGTTTTTTTGGGGGGTCTGGTGCTGTTTTTGGGGGGTTTTGGTGCTGTTTTGGGGGGTCTGTGGAGCTATTTTTCAGGGGGCTGTGGTGCTGTTTTGGGGGTCTCTGGTGCCGTTTTTGGGGGTCTCTGGTGCCGTTCTCGCACCCCTGTCCCTTGCCCAGGTTTTTGGGGTGTCCCCCCATGCAGGTGGTGGTGTTTTTCGGGGGTCTCTGGTGCTGTTTTTGGGGGGCTCTGGTGCTGTTTTGGGGGGTCTGTGGTGCTGTTTTTGGGGGGCTCTGGTGCTGTTTTGGGGGGTCTGTGGTGCTGTTTTTGGGGGGCTCTGGTGCTGTTTTTGGGGGGGCTCTGATGCCGTTTTTGTGGCCCTGTTTCTCACCCTGGTTTTTGGGGTGTCCCTGGCACAGGTGGTGCTGTTTTTGGGGGACTCAGGTGCCGTTCTCGTGGCCCTGTCCCTCACCCTGGTTTTTGGGGTGTCCCCCCATGCAGGTGGCGGTGGTTTTGGGGGGCTGTGGTGCCGTTCTCGTGGCCCTGTCCCTCACCCATGTTTTTGGGGTGTCCCCCCCATACAGGTGGCAGTGTTTTTCGGGGGGCTCTTGTGCTGTTTTCAGGGCCCCATCCCTCACCCATGTTTTTGGGGTGTCCCTGGCACAGGTGGCGGTGTTTTTCGCTGCCCCATCCCTCACCCATGTTTTTGGGGTGTCCCCCCACAGGTGGCAGTGTTTTTCGGGGGGCTGTCCCTCACCCATGTTTTTGGGGCGTCCCTGGCACAGGTGGCAGTGTTTTTGGGGCCCCATCCCTCACCCATGTTTTTGGGGTGTCCCTGTGGCAGGTGGTGCTGTTTTTTCAGGGGGTTCTGGTCCTTTTTTTCGGGGGACTGTGGTGCCATTTTTGGGGGTCTCTGGTGCCATTTTTGGGGCCCCATCCCTCACCCAGGTTTTTGGGGTGTCCCCCCATGCAGGTGGCGGTGTTTTTCGGGGGTCTCTGGTGCCGTTTTTGGGGCCCCATCCCTCACCCATGTTTTTGGGGTGTCCCTGGCACAGGTGGTGCTGTTTTTTCAGGGAGTTCTGGTGCTTTTTTGGGGGAATTGTAGAGCTGGTTTTGGGGGTCTCTGGTGCTTTTTTGGGGGGCTGTGGTGCCGGTTTTGGGGGCTGTGGTGCCGTTCTCGTGGCCCCATCCCTCACCCTGTATTTTGGGGTGTCCCTGTCACAGGTGGTGCTGTTTTTTGGGGGGCTGTGGTGCCGTTTTTGGGGGGCTCTGATGCCATTTCTTCAGGGGGTTCTGGTGCTGTTTTGGGGGTCTCTGGTGCCGTTCTCGCGGCCCCATCCCTCACCCAGGTTTTTGGGGTGTCCCTGGCACAGGTGGCAGTGTTTTTCGGGGGGCTGTGGTGCTGTTTTGGGGGTCTGTCCATCCAAGCTGTATTTTGGGGTGTCCCTGGCACAGGTGGCAGTGTTTTTCGGGGGGCTGTCCCTCACCCATGTTTTTGGGGTGTCCCTGGCACAGGTGGCGGTGTTTTTGGGGGGCTGTCCCTCACCCATGTTTTTGGGGTGTCCCTGGCACAGGTGGCGGTGTTTTTCGGGGGGCTGTCCCTCACCCATGTTTTTGGGGTGTCCCTGGCACAGGTGGCGGTGTTTTTCGGGGCCCCATCCCTCACCCATGTTTTTGGGGTGTCCCTGGCACAGGTGGTGCTGTTTTTGGGGCCCCATCCCTCACCCATGTTTTTGGGGTGTCCCCCCACAGGTGGCGGTGTTTTTCGGGGGGCTGTCCCTCACCCATGTTTTTGGGGTGTCCCTGGCACAGGTGGCAGTGTTTTTCGGGGGGCTCTTGTGCTGTTTTCAGGGCCCCATCCCTCACCCAGGTTTTTGGGGTGTCCCTGGCACAGGTGGCAGTGTTTTTCGGGGGTCTGTCCCTCACCCAGGTTTTTGGGGTGTCTCTGTGGCAAGTAATGGTGTTTTTCAGGGGTCTGTGGTGGTGTTTTGGGGGTCTGTCCATGCGAGCTGTATTTTGGGGTGTCCCTGGCACAGGTGGCGGTGTTTTTCGGGGCCCCATCCCTCACCCATGTTTTTGGGGTGTCCCTGTCACAGGTGGCGGTGTTTTTCGGGGGGCTGTCCCTCACCCATGTTTTTGGGGTGTCCCTGGCACAGGTGGCGGTGTTTTTCGGGGGGCTGTCCCTCACCCATGTTTTTGGGGTGTCCCTGGCACAGGTGGCGGTGTTTTTCGGGGCCCCATCCCTCACCCTGTATTTTGGGGTGTCCCCCCACAGGTGGCAGTGTTTTTCGGGGGGCTGTCCCTCACCCATGTTTTTGGGGTGTCCCTGGCACATGTGGAGATGTTTTTCAGGGGGCTGTGGTGCTGTTTTTGGGGGGTCTCTAGTGCTGTTTTGGGGGTCTCTGGTGCCGTTTTCGGGGGTCTCTGGTGCCGTTCTTGTGGCCCCATTCCTCACCCAGGTTTTTGGGGTGTCCCCCCATGCAGGTGGCGGTGTTTTTCGGGGGGCTGTGGAGCTGTTTTTGGGGGTCTGTGGTGCTGTTTTTGGGGGTCTCTGGTGCTGTTTTTGGGGGTCTCTGGTGCTGTTTTCGGGGGTCTCTGGTGCCGTTCTCGCGGCCCCATCCCTCACCCTGGTTTTTGGGGTGTCCCTGTGGCAGGTGGTGCTGTTTTTTT
>NW_028167310.1:0-97000 GCF_963513975.1 Fringilla coelebs | reverse complement strand
GCAGGTCCCACTTGGCACTCTCAAACCAGACCAAGTTGGCACTGGTGCCACCTTGCGTCTGGGAGGCATCCTGCGAGAGGTGCAATTCTAGGAGGCACCCGGCAATTTAAGGCCGTAGGACCCTGAACCTTTATACAGGATTTTTCCCTGGGAAACAAAACTCACAAGCCACTGTTCTTGGTGTCAGTTTTCAGGACCCACTTGGCACTCTCAAACCAGATCAAGTTGGCACTGGTGCCACCTTGCGTCTGGGAGGCATCCAGCGCGAGGTGCAATTCCAGGAGTCACCCCGCAAGTTAAGGCCGCCGGACTGTGAACCATTCAACAGCCTTTTTCCCTGGGAAACAAAACTCAGAAGCCACTGTTCGGGGTGTCAGTTTTCAGGACCAACTTGACGCTCTCAAAGCAGACAAAGTTGGCACTGGTGCCACCTTGCGTCTGGGAGTCATCCTGCGAGAGGTGCAATTCCAGGAGGCACCCGGCAATATAAGGCCGCAGGACCCTGAACCATTATACCGGGTTTTTCCCTGGGAAAAAAAACTCACAAGCCACTGTTCTGGGTGTCAGTTTGCAGGACCCACTTGGCACTCTCAAACTAGACCAAGTTGGCACTTTTCCCACTTTGCGTCAGGGAGGCATCCTGCAAGAGGCGGATCTCCAGGAGGCACCCGGCAATTTAAGGCCGCAGGACCCTGAACCTTTATACAGGATTTTTCCCAAGGAAACAAAACTCACAAGCCACTGTTCTGGGAGTCAGTTTTAAGGACCCACTTGTCACTCTCAAACTAGACAAGTGGGCACCGGTGCTGCTTAGCGTCATGGAGGCGTCCTGCGAGAGGCGGCATTCCAGGAGGACCCCGGAAATTTAAGGCCGCAGGACCCTGAACCATTGTACAGGCTTTTTCCCTGGGAAACAAAACTCAGAAGCCACTGTTCTGGGTGTCAGTTTTCAGGACCCAGTTGACACTCTCAAACCGGACCAAGTTGGCACTGGTGCCACCTTGCGTCTGGGAGGCATCCTGCGAGAGGCCGAATTCCAGGAGGCACCCGGCAATTTAATGTCGCAGGACACTGAACCATTGTACAGGCTTTTTCCCTGGGAAACAAAACTCACAAGCCACTGTTCTGGGTGTCAGTTAGCAGGTCCCACTTGGCACTCTCAAACCAGACCAAGTTGGCACTGGTGCCACCTTGCGTCTGGGAGGCATCCTGCGAGAGGTGCAATTCCAGGAGGCACCTGGCAATTTAAGGCCGCCGGACCGTGAACCATTCAACAGGCTTTTTCCCAGGGAAACAAAACTCACAAGCCACTGCTCTGGGTGTCAGTTTTCAGGACCCACTTAGCACTCTAAAACCAGATCAAGTTAGCACTGGTGCCACCTTGCGTCTGGGAGGCATCCTGCGAGAGGCGGATCTCCCGGAGGCACCCGGCAATTTAAGGCCGCATTACCCTGAACCATTGTACAGGCTTTTTCCCTGGGAAACAAAACTCACAAGCCACTGTTCTGGGTGTCAGTTTGCAGGACCTACTTGTCACTCTCAAACTAGAAAAGTGGGCACCGGTGCTTCTTAGCGTCTGGGAGGCATCCTGCGAGATGCGGCATTCCAGGAGGACCCCGGCAATTTTAGGCAGCCGGACCCTGAACCATTCAACAGGCTTTTTCCAAGGGAAACAAAACTCAGAAGCCACTGTTCTGGGTGTCAGTTTGCAGGACCAACTTGACGCTCTCAAAGCAGACAAAGTTGGCACTGGTGCCACCTTGCGTCTGGGAGGCATCCTGCGAGAGGTGCAATTCCAGGAGGCACCTGGCAATTTAAGGCCGCAGGACCCTGAACCGTTCTACAGGCTTTTTCCCAAGGAAACAAAACTCAGAAGACACTGTTCTGGGTGTCAGTTTGAAGGACCCACTTGGCACTCTCAAACCAGACCAAGTTGGCACTGGTGCCACCTTGCGTCTGGGAGGCATCCTGCGAGAGGCCGAATTCCAGGAGGCACCTGGCAATTTAATGCCGCAGGACCCTGAACCATTGTACAGGCTTTTTCCCTGGGAAACAAAACTCACAAGCCACTGTTCCGGGTGTCAGTTTGCAGGTCCCACTTGGCACTCTCAAACCAGACCAAGTTGGCACTGGTGCCACCTTGCGTCTGGGAGGCATCCTGCGAGAGGTGCAATTCTAGGAGGCACCTGGCAATTTAATGCCGCAGGACCCTGAACCATTGTACAGGCTTTTTCCCTGGGAAACAAAACTCACAAGCCACTGTTCTTGGTGTCAGTTTTCAGGACCCACTTGGCACTCTAAAACCAGACCAAGTTGGCACTGGTGCCACCTTGCGTCTGGGAGGCATCCTGCGAGAGGCGGATCTCCAGGAGTCACCCGGCAATTTAAGGCCGCATTACCGTGAACCATTGTACAGGATTTTTCCCTCGGAAACAAAACTCACAAGCCACTGTTCTGGGTGTCAGTTTTCAGGACCCACTTGGCACTCTCAAACCAGACCAAGTTGGCACTGGTGCCACCTTGCGTCTGGGAGGCATCCAGCGCGAGGTGCAATTCCAGGAGTCACCCCGCAAGTTAAGGCCGCCGGACTGTGAACCATTGTACAGGCTTTTTCCCTGGGAAACAAAACTCAGAAGCCACTGTTCGGCGTGTCAGTTTTCAGGACCAACTTGACGCTCTCAAAGCAGACAAAGTTGGCACTGGTGCCACCTTGCGTCTGGGAGGCATCCTGCGAGAGGTGCAATTCCAGGAGGCACCAGGCAATTTAAGGCCGCAGGACCCTGAACCGTTCTACAGGCTTTTTCCCAGGGAAACAAAACTCAGAAGACACTGTTCTGGGTGTCAGTTTTCAGGACCCACTTGGGACTCTCAAACCAGACCAAGTTGGCACTGGTGCCACCTTGCGTCTGGGAGGCATCCTGCGAGAGGCCGAATTCCAGGAGGCACCTGGCAATTTAATTCCGCAGGACCCTGAACCATTGTACAGGCTTTTTCCCTGGGAAACAAAACTCACAAGCCACTGTTCTGGGTGTCAGTTTGCAGGTCCCACTTGGCACTCTCAAACCAGACCAAGTTGGCACTGGTGCCACCTTGCGTCTGGGAGGCATCCTGCGAGAGGTGCAATTCTAGGAGGCACCCGGCAATTTAAGGCCGTAGGACCCTGAACCTTTATACAGGATTTTTCCCTGGGAAACAAAACTCACAAGCCACTGTTCTGGGTGTCAGTTTTCAGGACCCACTTGGCACTCTAAAACCAGACCAAGTTGGCACTGGTGCCACCTTGCGTCTGGGAGGCATCCTGCGAGAGGCGGATCTCCAGGAGGCACCCGGCAATTTAATGTCGCAGGACACTGAACCATTGTACAGGCTTTTTCCCTGGGAAACAAAACTCACAAGCCACTGTTCTGGGTGTCAGTTAGCAGGTCCCACTTGGCACTCTCAAACCAGACCAAGTTGGCACTGGTGCCACCTTGTGTCTGGGAGGCATCCTGCGAGAGGTGCAATTCCAGGAGGCACCTGGCAATTTAAGGCCGCCGGACCGTGAACCATTCAACAGGCTTTTTCCCAGGGAAACAAAACTCACAAGCCACTGCTCTGGGTGTCAGTTTTCAGGACCCACTTAGCACTCTAAAACCAGACCAAGTTAGCACTGGTGCCACCTTGCGTCTGGGAGGCATCCTGCGAGAGGCGGATCTCCCGGAGGCACCCGGCAATTTAAGGCCGCATTACCCTGAACCATTGTACAGGCTTTTTCCCTGGGAAACAAAACTCACAAGCCACTGTTCTGGGTGTCAGTTTTCAGGACCTACTTGTCACTCTCAAACTAGAAAAGTGGGCACCGGTGCTTCTTAGCGTCTGGGAGGCATCCTGCGAGATGCGGCATTCCAGGAGGACCCCGGCAATTTTAGGCAGCCGGACCCTGAACCATTCAACAGGCTTTTTCCAAGGGAAACAAAACTCAGAAGCCACTGTTCTGGGTGTCAGTTTGCAGGACCAACTTGACGCTCTCAAAGCAGACAAAGTTGGCACTGGTGCCACCTTGCGTCTGGGAGGCATCCTGCGAGAGGTGCAATTCCAGGAGGCACCTGGCAATTTAAGGCCGCAGGACCCTGAACCGTTCTACAGGCTTTTTCCCAGGGAAACAAAACTCAGAAGACACTGTTCTGGGTGTCAGTTTTCAGGACCCACTTGGGACTCTCAAACCAGACCAAGTTGGCACTGGTGCCACCTTGCGTCTGGGAGGCATCCTGCGAGAGGCCGAATTCCAGGAGGCACCTGGCAATTTAATGCCGCAGGACCCTGAACCATTGTACAGGCTTTTTCCCTGGGAAAAAAAACTCACAAGCCACTGTTCTGGGTGTCAGTTTGCAGGTCCCACTTGGCACTCTCAAACCAGACCAAGTTGGCACTGGTGCCACCTTGCGTCTGGGAGGCATCCTGCGAGAGGTGCAATTCTAGGAGGCACCCGGCAATTTAAGGCCGTAGGACCCTGAACCTTTATACAGGATTTTTCCCTGGGAAACAAAACTCACAAGCCACTGTTCTTGGTGTCAGTTTTCAGGACCCACTTGGCACTCTCAAACCAGACCAAGTTGGCACTGGTGCCACCTTGCGTCTGGGAGGCATCCAGCGCGAGGTGCAATTCCAGGAGTCACCCCGCAAGTTAAGGCCGCCGGACTGTGAACCATTCAACAGGCTTTTTCCCTGGGAAACAAAACTCAGAAGCCACTGTTCGGGGTGTCAGTTTTCAGGACCAACTTGACGCTCTCAAAGCAGACAAAGTTGGCACTGGTGCCACCTTGCGTCTGGGAGTCATCCTGCGAGAGGTGCAATTCCAGGAGGCACCCGGCAATATAAGGCCGCAGGACCCTGAACCATTATACAGGGTTTTTCCCTGGGAAAAAAAACTCACAAGCCACTGTTCTGGGTGTCAGTTTGCAGGACCCACTTGGCACTCTCAAACTAGACCAAGTTGGCACTTTTCCCACTTTGCGTCTGGGAGGCATCCTGCAAGAGGCGGATCTCCAGGAGGCACCCGGCAATTTAAGGCCGCAGGACCCTGAACCTTTATACAGGATTTTTCCCAAGGAAACAAAACTCACAAGCCACTGTTCTGGGAGTCAGTTTTAAGGACCCACTTGTCACTCTCAAACTAGACAAGTGGGCACCGGTGCTGCTTAGCGTCATGGAGGCGTCCTGCGAGAGGCGGCATTCCAGGAGGACCCCGGAAATTTAAGGCCGCAGGACCCTGAACCATTGTACAGGCTTTTTCCCTGGGAAACAAAACTCACAAGCCACTGTTCTGGGTGTCAGTTTTCAGGACCCAGTTGACACTCTCAAACCGGACCAAGTTGGCACTGGTGCCACCTTGCGTCTGGGAGGCATCCTGCGAGAGGCCGAATTCCAGGAGGCACCCGGCAATTTAATGTCGCAGGACACTGAACCATTGTACAGGCTTTTTCCCTGGGAAACAAAACTCACAAGCCACTGTTCTGGGTGTCAGTTAGCAGGTCCCACTTGGCACTCTCAAACCAGACCAAGTTGGCACTGGTGCCACCTTGCGTCTGGGAGGCATCCTGCGAGAGGTGCAATTCCAGGAGGCACCTGGCAAATTAAGGCCGCCGGACCGTGAACCATTCAACAGGCTTTTTCCCAGGGAAACAAAACTCAGAAGCCACTGTTCTGGGTGTCAGTTTTCAGGACACACTTAGCACTCTAAAACCAGATCAAGTTAGCACTGGTGCCACCTTGCGTCTGGGAGGCATCCTGCGAGAGGCGGATCTCCCGGAGGCACCCGGCAATTTAAGGCCGCATTACCCTGAACCATTGTACAGGCTTTTTCCCTGGGAAACAAAACTCACAAGCCACTGTTCTGGGTGTCAGTTTTCAGGACCTACTTGTCACTCTCAAACTAGAAAAGTGGGCACCGGTGCTTCTTAGCGTCTGGGAGGCATCCTGCGAGATGCGGCATTCCAGGAGGACCCCGGCAATTTTAGGCAGCCGGACCCTGAACCATTCAACAGGCTTTTTCCAAGGGAAAAAAAACTCAGAAGCCACTGTTCTGGGTGTCAGTTTGCAGGACCAACTTGACGCTCTCAAAGCAGACAAAGTTGGCACTGGTGCCACCTTGCGTCTGGGAGGCATCCTGCGAGAGGTGCAATTCCAGGAGGCACCTGGCAATTTAAGGCCGCAGGACCCTGAACCGTTCTACAGGCTTTTTCCCAGGGAAACAAAACTCAGAAGACACTGTTCTGGGTGTCAGTTTTCAGGACCCACTTGGGACTCTCAAACCAGACCAAGTTGGCACTGGTGCCACCTTGCGTCTGGGAGGCATCCTGCGAGAGGCCGAATTCCAGGAGGCACCTGGCAATTTAATGCCGCAGGACCCTGAACCATTGTACAGGCTTTTTCCCTGGGAAAAAAAACTCACAAGCCACTGTTCTGGGTGTCAGTTTGCAGGTCCCACTTGGCACTCTCAAACCAGACCAAGTTGGCACTGGTGCCACCTTGCGTCTGGGAGGCATCCTGCGAGAGGTGCAATTCTAGGAGGCACCTGGCAATTTAATGCCGCAGGACCCTGAACCATTGTACAGGCTTTTTCCCTGGGAAACAAAACTCACAAGCCACTGTTCTTGGTGTCAGTTTTCAGGACCCACTTGGCACTCTCAAACAAGACCAAGTTGGCACTGGTGCCACCTTGCGTCTGGGAGGCATCCTGCGAGAGGCGGATCTCCAGGAGTCACCCGGCAATTTAAGGCCGCATTACCGTGAACCATTGTACAGGCTTTTTCCCTCGGAAACAAAACTCACAAGCCACTGTTCTGGGAGTCAGTTTGCAGGACCCACTTGTCACTCTCAAACTAGACAAGTGGGCACCGGTGCTGCTTAGCGTCATGGAGGCGTCCTGCGAGAGGCGGCATTCCAGGAGGACCCCGGAAATTTAAGGCCGCAGGACCCTGAACCATTGTACAGGCTTTTTCCCTGGGAAACAAAACTCACAAGCCACTGTTCTGGGTGTCAGTTTGCAGGACCCACTTGGCACTCTCAAACCAGACCAAGTTGGCACTGGTGCCACCTTGCGTCTGGGAGGCATCCTGCGAGAGGTGCAATTCCAGGAGTCACCTGGCAATTTAAGGCCGCCAGACCGTGAACCATTCAACAGGGTTTTTCCAAGGGAAACAAAACTCAGAAGCCACTGTTCTGGGTGTCAGATTGCAGGACCAACTTGACGCTCTCAAAGCAGACAAAGTTGGCACTGGTGCCACCTTGCGTCTGGGAGGCATCCTGCGAGAGGTGCAATTCCAGGAGGCACCCGGCAATATAAGGCCGCAGGACCCTGAACCATTCTACAGGCTTTTTCCCTGGGAAACAAAACTCACAAGCCACTGTTCTGGGTGTCAGTTTTCAGGACCCACTTGGCACACTCAAACCAGACCAAGTTGGCACTGGTGCCACCTTGCGTCTGGGAGGCATCCTGCGAGAGGCCGAATTCCAGGAGGCACCCGGCAATTTAATGCCGCAGGACCCTGAACCATTGTACAGGCTTTTTCCCTGGGAAACAAAACTCACAAGCCACTGTTTTGGGTGTCAGATTGCAGGTCCCACTTGGCACTCTCAAACAAGACCAAGTTGGCACTGGTGCCACCTTGCGTCTGGGAGGCATCCTGCGAGAGGTGCAATTCCAGGAGGCACACGGAAATTTAAGGCCACAGGACCCTGAACCTTTATACAGGATTTTTCCCTGGGAAACAAAACTCACAAGCCACTGTTCTGGGTGTCAGTTTTCAGGACCCACTTGGCACTCTCAAACCAGACCAAGTTGGCACTGGTGCCACCTTGCGTCTGAGAGGCATCCTGCGAGAGTCGGATCTCCAGGTGGCACCCGGAAATTTAAGGCCGCAGGACCCTGAACCATTGTACAAGCTTTTTCCCTGGGAAACAAAACTCACAAGCCACTGTTCTGGGTGTCAGTTTGCAGGTCCCACTTGGCACTCTCAAACCAGACCAAGTTGGCACTGGTGCCACCTTGCGTCTGGGAGGCATCCTAAAAGAGGCGGATCTCCAGGAGGCACCCGGCAATTTAAGGCCGCAGGACCCTGAACTATTGTACAGGCGTTTTCCCTGGGAAACAAAACTCACAAGCCACTGTTCTGGGTGTCAGTTTGCAGGACCCACTTGGCACTCTAAAACCAGACCAAGTTGGCACTGGTGCCACCTTGCGTCTGGGAGGCATCCTGCGAGAGGTGCAATTCCAGGAGTCACATGGCAATTTTAGGCAGCCGGACCTTGAACCATTCAACAGGCTTTTTCCAAGGGAAACAAAACTCAGAAGACACTGTTCTGGGTGTCAGTTTGCAGGACCAACTTGACGCTCTCAAAGCAGACAAAGTTGGCACTGGTGCCACCTTGCGTCTGGGAGGCATCCTGCGAGAGGTGCAATTCCAGGAGGCACCCGGCAATATAAGGCCGCAGGACCCTGAACCATTATACAGGCTTTTTCCCTGGGAAAAAAAACTCACAAGCCACTGTTCTGGGTGTCAGTTTGCAGGACCCACTTGGCACTCTCAAACTAGAAAAGTGGGCACCGGTGCCGCTTAGCGTCTGGGAGGCATCCTGCAAGAGGCGGCATTCCAGGAGGACCCCGGAAATTTAAGGCCGCAGGACCCTGAACCATTGTACAGGCTTTTTCCCTGGGAAACAAAAATACAAGCCACTGTTCTGGGTGTCAGTTTGCAGGACCCACTTGGGACTCTCAAACCAGACCAAGTTGGCACTGGTGCCACCTTGCGTCTGGGAGGCATCCTGCCAGAGGCCGAATTCCAGGAGGCACACGGCAATTTAATGCCGCAGGACCGTGAACCATTGAACAGCCTTTTTCCCTGGGAAACAAAACTCACAAGCCACTGTTCCAGGTGTCAGTTTGCAGGTCCCACTTGGCACTCTCAAACCAGACCACGTTGGAACTGGTGCCACCTTGCGTCTTGGAGGCATCCTGCGAGAGGTGCAATTCCAGGAGGCACACGGAAATTTAAGGCCGCAGGACCCTGAACCTTTATACAGGATTTTTCCCTGGGAAACAAAACTCACAAGCCACTGTTCTGGGTGTCAGTTTTCAGGACCCACTTGGCACTCTCAAACCAGACCAAGTTGGCACTGGTGCCACCTTGCGTCTGGGAGGTATCCTGCGAGAGTCGGATCTCCAGGAGTCACCCGGCAATTTAAGGCCGCAGGACCCTGAACCGTTGTACAGGCTTTTTCCCTGGGAAACAAAATTCACAAGCCACTGTTCTGGGTGTCAGTTTGCAGGACCCACTGGCCACTAACAAACTAGATTATGTGGGCACGGGTGCCACTTAGCGTATGGGAAACATCCCGCGAGAGGCGGCATTCCAGGAGGCACCCGGCAATTTAGGGCCGCAAGACCCTGAACCATTGTACAGGCTTTTTCCCTGGGAAACAAAACTCACAAGCCACTGTTCTGGGAGTCAGTTTTCAGGACCCACTTGGCACTCTCAAACCAGACCAAGTTGGCACTGGTGCCACCTTGCGTCTGGGAGGCATCCTGCGAGAGGTGCAATTCTAGGAGGCACCCGGCAATTTAAGGCCGTAGGACCCTGAACCTTTATACAGGATTTTTCCCTGGGAAACAAAACTCACAAGCCACTGTTCTTGGTGTCAGTTTTCAGGACCCACTTGGCACTCTCAAACCAGACCAAGTTGGCACTGGTGCCACCTTGCGTCTGGGAGGCATCCAGCGCGAGGTGCAATTCCAGGAGTCACCCCGCAAGTTAAGGCCGCCGGACTGTGAACCATTCAACAGGCTTTTTCCCTGGGAAACAAAACTCAGAAGCCACTGTTCGGGGTGTCAGTTTTCAGGACCAACTTGACGCTCTCAAAGCAGACAAAGTTGGCACTGGTGCCACCTTGCGTCTGGGAGTCATCCTGCGAGAGGTGCAATTCCAGGAGGCACCCGGCAATATAAGGCCGCAGGACCCTGAACCATTATACAGGGTTTTTCCCTGGGAAAAAAAACTCACAAGCCACTGTTCTGGGTGTCAGTTTGCAGGACCCACTTGGCACTCTCAAACTAGACCAAGTTGGCACTTTTCCCACTTTGCGTCTGGGAGGCATCCTGCAAGAGGCGGATCTCCAGGAGGCACCCGGCAATTTAAGGCCGCAGGACCCTGAACCTTTATACAGGATTTTTCCCAAGGAAACAAAACTCACAAGCCACTGTTCTGGGAGTCAGTTTTAAGGACCCACTTGTCACTCTCAAACTAGACAAGTGGGCACCGGTGCTGCTTAGCGTCATGGAGGCGTCCTGCGAGAGGCGGCATTCCAGGAGGACCCCGGAAATTTAAGGCCGCAGGACCCTGAACCATTGTACAGGCTTTTTCCCTGGGAAACAAAACTCACAAGCCACTGTTCTGGGTGTCAGTTTTCAGGACCCAGTTGACACTCTCAAACCGGACCAAGTTGGCACTGGTGCCACCTTGCGTCTGGGAGGCATCCTGCGAGAGGCCGAATTCCAGGAGGCACCCGGCAATTTAATGTCGCAGGACACTGAACCATTGTACAGGCTTTTTCCCTGGGAAACAAAACTCACAAGCCACTGTTCTGGGTGTCAGTTAGCAGGTCCCACTTGGCACTCTCAAACCAGACCAAGTTGGCACTGGTGCCACCTTGCGTCTGGGAGGCATCCTGCGAGAGGTGCAATTCCAGGAGGCACCTGGCAAATTAAGGCCGCCGGACCGTGAACCATTCAACAGGCTTTTTCCCAGGGAAACAAAACTCAGAAGCCACTGTTCTGGGTGTCAGTTTTCAGGACACACTTAGCACTCTAAAACCAGATCAAGTTAGCACTGGTGCCACCTTGCGTCTGGGAGGCATCCTGCGAGAGGCGGATCTCCCGGAGGCACCCGGCAATTTAAGGCCGCATTACCCTGAACCATTGTACAGGCTTTTTCCCTGGGAAACAAAACTCACAAGCCACTGTTCTGGGTGTCAGTTTTCAGGACCTACTTGTCACTCTCAAACTAGAAAAGTGGGCACCGGTGCTTCTTAGCGTCTGGGAGGCATCCTGCGAGATGCGGCATTCCAGGAGGACCCCGGCAATTTTAGGCAGCCGGACCCTGAACCATTCAACAGGCTTTTTCCAAGGGAAACAAAACTCAGAAGCCACTGTTCTGGGTGTCAGTTTGCAGGACCAACTTGACGCTCTCAAAGCAGACAAAGTTGGCACTGGTGCCACCTTGCGTCTGGGAGGCATCCTGCGAGAGGTGCAATTCCAGGAGGCACCTGGCAATTTAAGGCCGCAGGACCCTGAACCGTTCTACAGGCTTTTTCCCAGGGAAACAAAACTCAGAAGACACTGTTCTGGGTGTCAGTTTTCAGGACCCACTTGGGACTCTCAAACCAGACCAAGTTGGCACTGGTGCCACCTTGCGTCTGGGAGGCATCCTGCGAGAGGCCGAATTCCAGGAGGCACCTGGCAATTTAATGCCGCAGGACCCTGAACGATTGTACAGGCTTTTTCCCTGGGAAAAAAAACTCACAAGCCACTGTTCTGGGTGTCAGTTTGCAGGTCCCACTTGGCACTCTCAAACCAGACCAAGTTGGCACTGGTGCCACCTTGCGTCTGGGAGGCATCCTGCGAGAGGTGCAATTCTAGGAGGCACCTGGCAATTTAATGCCGCAGGACCCTGAACCATTGTACAGGCTTTTTCCCTGGGAAACAAAACTCACAAGCCACTGTTCTTGGTGTCAGTTTTCAGGACCCACTTGGCACTCTCAAACAAGACCAAGTTGGCACTGGTGCCACCTTGCGTCTGGGAGGCATCCTGCGAGAGGCGGATCTCCAGGAGTCACCCGGCAATTTAAGGCCGCATTACCGTGAACCATTGTACAGGCTTTTTCCCTCGGAAACAAAACTCACAAGCCACTGTTCTGGGAGTCAGTTTGCAGGACCCACTTGTCACTCTCAAACTAGACAAGTGGGCACCGGTGCTGCTTAGCGTCATGGAGGCGTCCTGCGAGAGGCGGCATTCCAGGAGGACCCCGGAAATTTAAGGCCGCAGGACCCTGAACCATTGTACAGGCTTTTTCCCTGGGAAACAAAACTCACAAGCCACTGTTCTGGGTGTCAGTTTGCAGGACCCACTTGGCACTCTCAAACCAGACCAAGTTGGCACTGGTGCCACCTTGCGTCTGGGAGGCATCCTGCGAGAGGTGCAATTCCAGGAGTCACCTGGCAATTTAAGGCCGCCAGACCGTGAACCATTCAACAGGGTTTTTCCAAGGGAAACAAAACTCAGAAGCCACTGTTCTGGGTGTCAGATTGCAGGACCAACTTGACGCTCTCAAAGCAGACAAAGTTGGCACTGGTGCCACCTTGCGTCTGGGAGTCATCCTGCGAGAGGTGCAATTCCAGGAGGCACCCGGCAATATAAGGCCGCAGGACCCTGAACCATTCTACAGGCTTTTTCCCTGGGAAACAAAACTCACAAGCCACTGTTCTGGGTGTCAGTTTTCAGGACCCACTTGGCACACTCAAACCAGACCAAGTTGGCACTGGTGCCACCTTGCGTCTGGGAGGCATCCTGCGAGAGGCCGAATTCCAGGAGGCACCCGGCAATTTAATGCCGCAGGACCCTGAACCATTGTACAGGCTTTTTCCCTGGGAAACAAAACTCACAAGCCACTGTTTTGGGTGTCAGATTGCAGGTCCCACTTGGCACTCTCAAACAAGACCAAGTTGGCACTGGTGCCACCTTGCGTCTGGGAGGCATCCTGCGAGAGGTGCAATTCCAGGAGGCACACGGAAATTTAAGGCCACAGGACCCTGAACCTTTATACAGGATTTTTCCCTGGGAAACAAAACTCACAAGCCACTGTTCTGGGTGTCAGTTTTCAGGACCCACTTGGCACTCTCAAACCAGACCAAGTTGGCACTGGTGCCACCTTGCGTCTGAGAGGCATCCTGCGAGAGTCGGATCTCCAGGTGGCACCCGGAAATTTAAGGCCGCAGGACCCTGAACCATTGTACAAGCTTTTTCCCTGGGAAACAAAACTCACAAGCCACTGTTCTGGGTGTCAGTTTGCAGGTCCCACTTGGCACTCTCAAACCAGACCAAGTTGGCACTGGTGCCACCTTGCGTCTGGGAGGCATCCTAAAAGAGGCGGATCTCCAGGAGGCACCCGGCAATTTAAGGCCGCAGGACCCTGAACTATTGTACAGGCGTTTTCCCTGGGAAACAAAACTCACAAGCCACTGTTCTGGGTGTCAGTTTGCAGGACCCACTTGGCACTCTAAAACCAGACCAAGTTGGCACTGGTGCCACCTTGCGTCTGGGAGGCATCCTGCGAGAGGTGCAATTCCAGGAGTCACATGGCAATTTTAGGCAGCCGGACCTTGAACCATTCAACAGGCTTTTCCCAAGGGAAACAAAACTCAGAAGACACTGTTCTGGGTGTCAGTTTGCAGGACCAACTTGACGCTCTCAAAGCAGACAAAGTTGGCACTGGTGCCACCTTGCGTCTGGGAGGCATCCTGCGAGAGGTGCAATTCCAGGAGGCACCCGGCAATATAAGGCCGCAGGACCCTGAACCATTATACAGGCTTTTTCCCTGGGAAAAAAAACTCACAAGCCACTGTTCTGGGTGTCAGTTTGCAGGACCCACTTGGCACTCTCAAACTAGAAAAGTGGGCACCGGTGCCGCTTAGCGTCTGGGAGGCATCCTGCGAGAGGCGGCATTCCAGGAGGACCCCGGAAATTTAAGGCCGCAGGACCCTGAACCATTGTACAGGCTTTTTCCCTGGGAAACAAAAATACAAGCCACTGTTCTGGGTGTCAGTTTGCAGGACCCACTTGGGACTCTCAAACCAGACCAAGTTGGCACTGGTGCCACCTTGCGTCTGGGAGGCATCCTGCCAGAGGCCGAATTCCAGGAGGCACACGGCAATTTAATGCCGCAGGACCGTGAACCATTGAACAGCCTTTTTCCCTGGGAAACAAAACTCACAAGCCACTGTTCCAGGTGTCAGTTTGCAGGTCCCACTTGGCACTCTCAAACCAGACCACGTTGGAACTGGTGCCACCTTGCGTCTTGGAGGCATCCTGCGAGAGGTGCAATTCCAGGAGGCACACGGAAATTTAAGGCCGCAGGACCCTGAACCTTTATACAGGATTTTTCCCTGGGAAACAAAACTCACAAGCCACTGTTCTGGGTGTCAGTTTTCAGGACCCACTTGGCACTCTCAAACCAGACCAAGTTGGCACTGGTGCCACCTTGCGTCTGGGAGGTATCCTGCGAGAGTCGGATCTCCAGGAGTCACCCGGCAATTTAAGGCCGCAGGACCCTGAACCGTTGTACAGGCTTTTTCCCTGGGAAACAAAATTCACAAGCCACTGTTCTGGGTGTCAGTTTGCAGGACCCACTGGCCACTAACAAACTAGATTATGTGGGCACGGGTGCCACTTAGCGTATGGGAAACATCCCGCGAGAGGCGGCATTCCAGGAGGCACCCGGCAATTTAGGGCCGCAAGACCCTGAACCATTGTACAGGCTTTTTCCCTGGGAAACAAAACTCACAAGCCACTGTTCTGGGAGTCAGTTTTCAGGACCCACTTGGCACTCTCAAACCAGACCAAGTTGGCACTGGTGCCACCTTGCGTCTGGGAGGCATCCAGCGCGAGGTGCAATTCCAGGAGTCACCCCGCAAGTTAAGGCCGCCGGACTGTGAACCATTGTACAGGCTTTTTCCCTGGGAAACAAAACGCAGAAGCCACTGTTCGGGGTGTCAGTTTTCAGGACCAACTTGACGCTCTCAAAGCAGACAAAGTTGGCACTGGTGCCACCTTGCGTGTGGGAGTCATCCTGCGAGAGGTGCAATTCCAGGAGGCACCCGGCAATATAAGGCCGCAGGACCCTGAACCATTATACAGGGTTTTTCCCTGGGAAAAAAAACTCACAAGCCACTGTTCTGGGTGTCAGTTTGCAGGACCCACTTGGCACTCTCAAACTAGACCAAGTTGGCACTTTTCCCACTTTGCGTCTGGGAGGCATCCTGCAAGAGGCGGATCTCCAGGAGGCACCCGGCAATTTAAGGCCGCAGGACCCTGAACCTTTATACAGGATTTTTCCCAAGGAAACAAAACTCACAAGCCACTGTTCTGGGAGTCAGTTTTAAGGACCCACTTGTCACTCTCAAACTAGACAAGTGGGCACCGGTGCTGCTTAACGTCATGGAGGCGTCCTGCGAGAGGCGGCATTCCAGGAGGACCCCGGAAATTTAAGGCCGCAGGACCCTGAACCATTGTACAGGCTTTTTCCCTGGGAAACAAAACTCACAAGCCACTGTTCTTGGTGTCAGTTTTCAGGACCCACTTGGCACTCTCAAACAAGACCAAGTTGGCACTGCTGCCACCTTGCGTCTGGGAGGCATCCTGCGAGAGGCGGATCTCCAGGAGTCACCCGGCAATTTAAGGCCGCATTACCGTGAACCATTGTGCAGGCTTTTTCCCTCGGAAACAAAACTCACAAGCCACTGTTCTGGGAGTCAGTTTGCAGGACCCACTTGTCACTCTCAAACTAGACAAGTGGGCACCGGTGCTGCTTAGCGTCATGGAGGCGTCCTGCGAGAGGCGGCATTCCAGGAGGACCCCGGAAATTTAAGGCCGCAGGACCCTGAACCATTGTACAGGCTTTTTCCCTGGGAAACAAAACTCACAAGCCACTGTTCTGGGTGTCAGTTTGCAGGACCCACTTGGCACTCTCAAACCAGACCAAGTTGGCACTGGTGCCAACTTGCGTCTGGGAGGCATCCTGCGAGAGGTGCAATTCCAGGAGTCACCTGGCAATTTAAGGCCGCCAGACCGTGAACCATTCAACAGGGTTTTTACAAGGGAAACAAAACTCAGAAGCCACTGTTCTGGGTGTCAGATTGCAGGACCAACTTGACGCTCTCAAAGCAGACAAAGTTGGCACTGGTGCCACCTTGCGTCTGGGAGTCATCCTGCGAGAGGTGCAATTCCAGGAGGCACCCGGCAATATAAGGCCGCAGGACCCTGAACCATTCTACAGGCTTTTTCCCTGGGAAACAAAACTCACAAGCCACTGTTCTGGGTGTCAGTTTTCAGGACCCACTTGGCACACTCAAACCAGACCAAGTTGGCACTGGTGCCACCTTGCGTCTGGGAGGCATCCTGCGAGAGGCCGAATTCCAGGAGGCACCCGGCAATTTAATGCCGCAGGACCCTGAACCATTGTACAGGCTTTTTCCCTGGGAAACAAAACTCACAAGCCACTGTTTTGGGTGTCAGATTGCAGGTCCCACTTGGCACTCTCAAACAAGACCAAGTTGGCACTGGTGCCACCTTGCGTCTGGGAGGCATCCTGCGAGAGGCCGAATTCCAGGAGGCACCCGGCAATTTAATGTCGCAGGACACTGAACCATTGTACAGGCTTTTTCCCTGGGAAACAAAACTCACAAGCCACTGTTCTGGGTGTCAGTTTTCAGGACCCACTTGGCACTCTCAAACCAGACCAAGTTGGCACTGGTGCCACCTTGCGTCTGGGAGGCATCCTGCGAGAGTCGGATCTCCAGGTGGCACCCGGAAATTTAAGGCCGCAGGACCCTAAACCATTGTACAAGCTTTTTCCCTGGGAAACAAAACTCACAAGCCACTGTTCTGGGTGTCAGTTTGCAGGTCCCACTTGGCACTCTCAAACCAGACCAAGTTGGCACTGGTGCCACCTTGCGTCTGGGAGGCATCCTAAAAGAGGCGGATCTCCAGGAGGCACCCGGCAATTTAAGGCCGCAGGACCCTGAACTATTGTACAGGCGTTTTCCCTGGGAAACAAAACTCACAAGCCACTGTTCTGGGTGTCAGTTTGCAGGACCCACTTGGCACTCTAAAACCAGACCAAGTTGGCACTGGTGCCACCTTGCGTCTGGGAGGCATCCTGCGAGAGGTGCAATTCCAGGAGTCACATGGCAATTTTAGGCAGCCGGACCTTGAACCATTCAACAGGCTTTTTCCAAGGGAAACAAAACTCAGAAGCCACTGTTCTGGGTGTCAGTTTGCAGGACCAACTTGACGCTCTCAAAGCAGACAAAGTTGGCACTGGTGCCACCTTGCGTCTGGGAGGCATCCTGCGAGAGGTGCAATTCCAGGAGGCACCCGGCAATATAAGGCCGCAGGACCCTGAACCATTATACAGGCTTTTTCCCTGGGAAAAAAAACTCACAAGCCACTGTTCTGGGTGTCAGTTTGCAGGACCCACTTGGCACTCTCAAACTAGAAAAGTGGGCACCGGTGCCGCTTAGCGTCTGGGAGGCATCCTGCGAGAGGCGGCATTCCAGGAGGACCCCGGAAATTTAAGGCCGCAGGACCCTGAACCATTGTACAGGCTTTTTCCCTGGGAAACAAAACACACAAGCCACTGTTCTGGGTGTCAGTTTGCAGGACCCACTTGGGACTCTCAAACCAGACCAAGTTGGCACTGGTGCCACCTTGCGTCTGGGAGGCATCCTGCCAGAGGCCGAATTCCAGGAGGCACACGGCAATTTAATGCCGCAGGACCCTGAACCATTGTACAGGCTTTTTCCCTGGGAAACAAAACTCACAAGCCACTGTTCCAGGTGTCAGTTTGCAGGTCCCACTTGGCACTCTCAAACCAGACCACGTTGGAACTGGTGCCACCTTGCGTCTTGGAGGCATCCTGCGAGAGGTGCAATTCCAGGAGGCACACGGAAATTTAAGGCCGCAGGACCCTGAACCT
Source organism: Fringilla coelebs (assembly GCF_963513975.1). Lineage (NCBI taxonomy): Eukaryota > Metazoa > Chordata > Aves > Passeriformes > Fringillidae > Fringilla > Fringilla coelebs. The sequence goes on along the minus strand of NW_028167310.1, from coordinate 79,216 downwards.
TTATACAGGATTTTTCCCTGGGAAACAAAACTCACAAGCCACTGTTCTGGGTGTCAGTTTTCAGGACCCACTTGGCACTCTCAAACCAGACCAAGTTGGCACTGGTGCCACCTTGCGTCTGGGAGGTATCCTGCGAGAGTCGGATCTCCAGGAGTCACCCGGCAATTTAAGGCCGCAGGACCCTGAACCGTTGTACAGGCTTTTTCCCTGGGAAACAAAATTCACAAGCCACTGTTCTGGGTGTCAGTTTGCAGGACCCACTGGCCACTAACAAACTAGATTATGTGGGCACGGGTGCCACTTAGCGTATGGGAAACATCCCGCGAGAGGCGGCATTCCAGGAGGCACCCGGCAATTTAGGGCCGCAAGACCCTGAACCATTGTACAGGCTTTTTCCCTGGGAAACAAAACTCACAAGCCACTGTTCTGGGAGTCAGTTTTCAGGACCCACTTGGCACTCTCAAACCAGACCAAGTTGGCACTGGTGCCACCTTGCGTCTGGGAGGCATCCAGCGCGAGGTGCAATTCCAGGAGTCACCCCGCAAGTTAAGGCCGCCGGACTGTGAACCATTGTACAGGCTTTTTCCCTGGGAAACAAAACTCAGAAGCCACTGTTCGGGGTGTCAGTTTTCAGGACCAACTTGACGCTCTCAAAGCAGACAAAGTTGGCACTGGTGCCACCTTGCGTCTGGGAGTCATCCTGCGAGAGGTGCAATTCCAGGAGGCACCCGGCAATATATGGCCGCAGGACCCTGAACCATTATACAGGGTTTTTCCCTGGGAAAAAAAACTCACAAGCCACTGTTCTGGGTGTCAGTTTGCAGGACCCACTTGGCACTCTCAAACTAGACCAAGTTGGCACTTTTCCCACTTTGCGTCTGGGAGGCATCCTGCAAGAGGCGGATCTCCAGGAGGCACCCGGCAATTTAAGGCCGCAGGACCCTGAACCTTTATACAGGATTTTTCCCAAGGAAACAAAACTCACAAGCCACTGTTCTGGGAGTCAGTTTTAAGGACCCACTTGTCACTCTCAAACTAGACAAGTGGGCACCGGTGCTGCTTAGCGTCATGGAGGCGTCCTGCGAGAGGCGGCATTCCAGGAGGACCCCGGAAATTTAAGGCCGCAGGACCCTGAACCATTGTACAGGCTTTTTCCCTGGGAAACAAAACTCACAAGCCACTGTTCTGGGTGTCAGTTTTCAGGACCCAGTTGACACTCTCAAACCGGACCAAGTTGGCACTGGTGCCACCTTGCGTCTGGGAGGCATCCTGCGAGAGGCCGAATTCCAGGAGGCACCCGGCAATTTAATGTCGCAGGACACTGAACCATTGTACAGGCTTTTTCCCTGGGAAACAAAACTCAGAAGACACTGTTCTGGGTGTCAGTTTTCAGGTCCCACTTGGCACTCTCAAACCAGACCAAATTGGCACTGGTGCCACCTTGCGTCTGGGAGGCATCCTGCGAGAGGTGCAATTCCAGGAGGCACCTGGCAATTTAAGGCCGCCGGACCGTGAACCATTCAACAGGCTTTTTCCCAGGGAAACAAAACTCACAAGCCACTGCTCTGGGTGTCAGTTTTCAGGACCCACTTAGCACTCTAAAACCAGACCAAGTTAGCACTGGTGCCACCTTGCGTCTGGGAGGCATCCTGCGAGAGGCGGATCTCCCGGAGGCACCCGGCAATTTAAGGCCGCATTACGCTGAACCATTGTACAGGCTTTTTCCCTGGGAAACAAAACTCACAAGCCACTGTTCTGGGTGTCAGTTTTCAGGACCTACTTGTCACTCTCAAACTAGAAAAGTGGGCACCGGTGCTTCTTAGCGTCTGGGAGGCATCCTGCGAGATGCGGCATTCCAGGAGGACCCCGGCAATTTTAGGCAGCCGGACCCTGAACCATTCAACAGGCTTTTTCCAAGGGAAACAAAACTCAGAAGCCACTGTTCTGGGTGTCAGTTTGCAGGACCAACTTGACGCTCTCAAAGCAGACAAAGTTGGCACTGGTGCCACCTTGCGTCTGGGAGGCATCCTGCGAGAGGTGCAATTCCAGGAGGCACCTGGCAATTTAAGGCCGCAGGACCCTGAACCGTTCTACAGGCTTTTTCCCAGGGAAACAAAACTCAGAAGACACTGTTCTGGGTGTCAGTTTTCAGGACTCACTTGGCACTCTCAAACCAGACCAAGTTGGCACTGGTGCCACCTTGCGTCTGGGAGGCATCCTGCGAGAGGTGCAATTCTAGGAGGCACCCGGCAATGTAGGGCCACAGGACCCTGAACCTTTATACAGGATTTTTCCCTGGGAAACAAAACTCACAAGCCACTGTTCTTGGTGTCAGTTTTCAGGACCCACTTGGCACTCTCAAACCAGACCAAGTTGGCACTGGTGCCACCTTTCGTCTGGGAGGCATCCAGCGCGAGGTGCAATTCCAGGAGTCACCCCGCAAGTTAAGGCCGCCGGACTGTGAACCATTCAACAGGCTTTTTCCCTGGGAAACAAAACTCAGAAGCCACTGTTCGGGGTGTCAGTTTTCAGGACCAACTTGACGCTCTCAAAGCAGACAAAGTTGGCACTGGTGCCACCTTGCGTCTGGGAGTCATCCTGCGAGAGGTGCAATTCCAGGAGGCACCCGGCAATATAAGGCCGCAGGACCCTGAACCATTATACAGGGTTTTTCCCTGGGAAAAAAAACTCACAAGCCACTGTTCTGGGTGTCAGTTTGCAGGACCCACTTGGCACTCTCAAACTAGACCAAGTTGGCACTTTTCCCACTTTGCGTCAGGGAGGCATCCTGCAAGAGGCGGATCTCCAGGAGGCACCCGGCAATTTAAGGCCGCAGGACCCTGAACCTTTATACAGGATTTTTCCCAAGGAAACAAAACTCACAAGCCACTGTTCTGGGAGTCAGTTTTAAGGACCCACTTGTCACTCTCAAACTAGACAAGTGGGCACCGGTGCTGCTTAGCGTCATGGAGGCGTCCTGCGAGAGGCGGCATTCCAGGAGGACCCCGGAAATGTAAGGCCGCAGGACCCTGAACCATTGTACAGGCTTTTTCCCTGGGAAACAAAACTCAGAAGCCACTGTTCTGGGTGTCAGTTTTCAGGACCCAGTTGACACTCTCAAACCGGACCAAGTTGGCACTGGTGCCACCTTGCGTCTGGGAGGCATCCTGCGAGAGGCCGAATTCCAGGAGGCACCCGGCAATTTAATGTCGCAGGACACTGAACCATTGTACAGGCTTTTTCCCTGGGAAACAAAACTCACAAGCCACTGTTCTGGGTGTCAGTTAGCAGGTCCCACTTGGCACTCTCAAACCAGACCAAGTTGGCACTGGTGCCACCTTGCGTCTGGGAGGCATCCTGCGAGAGGTGCAATTCCAGGAGGCACCTGGCAATTTAAGGCCGCCGGACCGTGAACCATTCAACAGGCTTTTTCCCAGGGAAACAAAACTCACAAGCCACTGCTCTGGGTGTCAGTTTTCAGGACCCACTTAGCACTCTAAAACCAGATCAAGTTAGCACTGGTGCCACCTTGCGTCTGGGAGGCATCCTGCGAGAGGCGGATCTCCCGGAGGCACCCGGCAATTTAAGGCCGCATTACCCTGAACCATTGTACAGGCTTTTTCCCTGGGAAACAAAACTCACAAGCCACTGTTCTGGGTGTCAGTTTGCAGGACCTACTTGTCACTCTCAAACTAGAAAAGTGGGCACCGGTGCTTCTTAGCGTCTGGGAGGCATCCTGCGAGATGCGGCATTCCAGGAGGACCCCGGCAATTTTAGGCAGCCGGACCCTGAACCTTTCAACAGGCTTTTTCCAAGGGAAACAAAACTCAGAAGCCACTGTTCTGGGTGTCAGTTTGCAGGACCAACTTGACGCTCTCAAAGCAGACAAAGTTGGCACTGGTGCCACCTTGCGTCTGGGAGGCATCCTGCGAGAGGTGCAATTCCAGGAGGCACCTGGCAATTTAAGGCCGCAGGACCCTGAACCGTTCTACAGGCTTTTTCCCAGGGAAACAAAACTCAGAAGACACTGTTCTGGGTGTCAGTTTGAAGGACCCACTTGGCACTCTAAAACCAGACCAAGTTGGCACTGGTGCCACCTTGCGTCTGGGAGGCATCCTGCGAGAGGCCGAATTCCAGGAGGCACCTGGCAATTTAATGCCGCAGGACCCTGAACCATTGTACAGGCTTTTTCCCTGGGAAAAAAAACTCACAAGCCACTGTTCTGGGTGTCAGTTTGCAGGTCCCACTTGGCACTCTCAAACCAGACCAAGTTGGCACTGGTGCCACCTTGCGTCTGGGAGGCATCCTGCGAGAGGTGCAATTCTAGGAGGCACCTGGCAATTTAATGCCGCAGGACCCTGAACCATTGTACAGGCTTTTTCCCTGGGAAACAAAACTCACAAGCCACTGTTCTTGGTGTCAGTTTTCAGGACCCACTTGGCACTCTAAAACCAGACCAAGTTGGCACTGGTGCCACCTTGCGTCTGGGAGGCATCCTGCGAGAGGCGGATCTCCAGGAGTCACCCGGCAATTTAAGGCCGCATTACCGTGAACCATTGTACAGGATTTTTCCCTCGGAAACAAAACTCACAAGCCACTGTTCTGGGAGTCAGTTTGCAGGACCCACTTGTCACTCTCAAACTAGACAAGTGGGCACCGGTGCTGCTTAGCGTCATGGAGGCGTCCTGCGAGAGGCGGCATTCCAGGAGGACCCCGGAAATTTAAGGCCGCAGGACCCTGAACCATTGTACAGGCTTTTTCCCTGGGAAACAAAACTCACAAGCCACTGTTCTGGGTGTCAGTTTTCAGGACCCACTTGGCACACTCAAACCAGACCAAGTTGGCACTGGTGCCACCTTGCGTCTGGGAGGCATCCTGCGAGAGGCCGAATTCCAGGAGGCACCCGGCAATTTAATGCCGCAGGACCCTGAACCATTGTACAGGCTTTTTCCCTGGGAAACAAAACTCACAAGCCACTGTTTTGGGTGTCAGATTGCAGGTCCCACTTGGCACTCTCAAACAAGACCAAGTTGGCACTGGTGCCACCTTGCGTCTGGGAGGCATCCTGCGAGAGGTGCAATTCCAGGAGGCACACGGAAATTTAAGGCCACAGGACCCTGAACCTTTATACAGGATTTTTCCCTGGGAAACAAAACTCACAAGCCACTGTTCTGGGTGTCAGTTTTCAGGACCCACTTGGCACTCTCAAACCAGACCAAGTTGGCACTGGTGCCACCTTGCGTCTGGGAGGCATCCTGCGAGAGTCGGATCTCCAGGTGGCACCCGGAAATTTAAGGCCGCAGGACCCTGAACCATTCAACAGGCTTTTTCCCTGGGAAACAAAACTCACAAGCCACTGTTCTGGGTGTCAGTTTTCAGGACTCAATTGGCACTCTCAAACCAGACCAAGTTGGCACTGGTGCCACCTTGCGTCTGGGAGGCATCCTGCGAGAGGTGCAATTCCAGGAGGCACCAGGCAATTTAAGGCCGCAGGACCCTGAACCGTTCTACAGGCTTTTTCCCAGGGAAACAAAACTCAGAAGACACTGTTCTGGGTGTCAGTTTTCAGGACCCACTTGGGACTCTCAAACCAGACCAAGTTGGCACTGGTGCCACCTTGCGTCTGGGAGGCATCCTGCGAGAGGCCGAATTCCAGGAGGCACCTGGCAATTTAATTCCGCAGGACCCTGAACCATTGTACAGGCTTTTTCCCTGGGAAACAAAACTCACAAGCCACTGTTCTGGGTGTCAGTTTGCAGGTCCCACTTGGCACTCTCAAACCAGACCAAGTTGGCACTGGTGCCACCTTGCGTCTGGGAGGCATCCTGCGAGAGGCGGATCTCCAGGAGGCACCCGCCAATTTAATGTCGCAGGACACTGAACCATTGTACAGGCTTTTTCCCTGGGAAACAAAACTCACAAGCCACTGTTCTGGGTGTCAGTTAGCAGGTCCCACTTGGCACTCTCAAACCAGACCAAGTTGGCACTGGTGCCACCTTGCGTCTGGGAGGCATCCTGCGAGAGGTGCAATTCCAGGAGGCACCTGGCAATTTAAGGCCGCCGGACCGTGAACCATTCAACAAGCTTTTTCCCAGGGAAACAAAACTCACAAGCCACTGCTCTGGGTGTCAGTTTTCAGGACCCACTTAGCACTCTAAAACCAGACCAAGTTAGCACTGGTGCCACCTTGCGTCTGGGAGGCATCCTGCGAGAGGCGGATCTCCCGGAGGCACCCGGCAATTTAAGGCCGCATTACCCTGAACCATTGTACAGGCTTTTTCCCTGAGAAACAAAACTCACAAGCCACTGTTCTGGGTGTCAGTTTTCAGGACCTACTTGTCACTCTCAAACTAGAAAAGTGGGCACCGGTGCTTCTTAGCGTCTGGGAGGCATCCTGCGAGATGCGGCATTCCAGGAGGACCCCGGCAATTTTAGGCAGCCGGACCCTGAACCATTCAACAGGCTTTTTCCAAGGGAAACAAAACTCAGAAGCCACTGTTCTGGGTGTCAGTTTGCAGGACCAACTTGACGCTCTCAAAGCAGACAAAGTTGGCACTGGTGCCACCTTGCGTCTGGGAGGCATCCTGCGAGAGGCCGAATTCCAGGAGGCACCTGGCAATTTAATTCCGCAGGACCCTGAACCATTGTACAGGCTTTTTCCCTGGGAAACAAAACTCACAAGCCACTGTTCTGGGTGTCAGTTTGCAGGTCCCACTTGGCACTCTCAAACCAGACCAAGTTGGCACTGGTGCCACCTTGCGTCTGGGAGTCATCCTGCGAGAGGTGCAATTCCAGGAGGCACCCGGCAATATAAGGCCGCAGGACCCTGAACCATTCTACAGGCTTTTTCCCAGGGAAACAAAACTCACAAGCCACTGTTCTGGGTGTCAGTTTGCAGGACCCACTTGGCACTCTCAAACTAGAAAAGTGGGCACCGGTGCCGCTTAGCGTCTGGGAGGCATCCTGCGAGAGGCGGCTTTCCAGGAGGACCCCGGCAATTTAAGGCCGCAGGACCCTGAACCATTCTACAGGCTTTTTCCCTGGGAAACAAAACTCACAAGCCACTGTTCTGGGTGTCAGTTTGCAGGACCCACTTGGCACTCTCAAACCAGACCAAGTTGGCACTGGTGCCACCTTGCGTCTGGGAGGCATCCTGCGAGAGGCCGAATTCCAGGAGGCACCCGGCAATTTAATGCCGCAGGACCCTGAACCATTGTACAGGCTTTTTCCCTGGGAAACAAAACTCACAAGCCACTGTTTTGGGTGTCAGATTGCAGGTCCCACTTGGCACTCTCAAACAAGACCAAGTTGGCACTGGTGCCACCTTGCGTCTGGGAGGCATCCTGCGAGAGGTGCAATTCCAGGAGGCACACGGAAATTTAAGGCCACAGGACCCTGAACCTTTATACAGGATTTTTCCCTGGGAAACAAAACTCACAAGCCACTGTTCTGGGTGTCAGTTTTCAGGACCCACTTGGCACTCTCAAACCAGACCAAGTTGGCACTGGTGCCACCTTGCGTCTGGGAGGCATCCTGCGAGAGTCGGATCTCCAGGTGGCACCCGGAAATTTAAGGCCGCAGGACCCTGAACCATTCAACAGGCTTTTTCCCTGGGAAACAAAACTCACAAGCCACTGTTCTGGGTGTCAGTTTTCAGGACTCAATTGACACTCTCAAACCAGACCAAGTTGGCACTGGTGCCACCTTGCGTCTGGGAGGCATCCTGCGAGAGGTGCAATTCCAGGAGGCACCTGGCAATTTAAGGCCGCAGGACCCTGAACCGTTCTACAGGCTTTTTCCCAGGGAAACAAAACTCAGAAGACACTGTTCTGGGTGTCAGTTTTCAGGACCCACTTGGGACTCTCAAACCAGACCAAGTTGGCACTGGTGCCACCTTGCGTCTGGGAGGCATCCTGCGAGAGGCCGAATTCCAGGAGGCACCTGGCAATTTAATTCCGCAGGACCCTGAACCATTGTACAGGCTTTTTCCCTGGGAAAAAAAACTCACAAGCCACTGTTCTGGGTGTCAGTTTGCAGGTCCCACTTGGCACTCTCAAACCAGACCAAGTTGGCACTGGTGCCACCTTGCGTCTGGGAGGCATCCTGCGAGAGGCGGATCTCCAGGAGGCACCCGCCAATTTAATGTCGCAGGACACTGAACCATTGTACAGGCTTTTTCCCTGGGAAACAAAACTCACAAGCCACTGTTCTGGGTGTCAGTTAGCAGGTCCCACTTGGCACTCTCAAACCAGACCAAGTTGGCACTGGTGCCACCTTGCGTCTGGGAGGCATCCTGCGAGAGGTGCAATTCCAGGAGGCACCTGGCAATTTAAGGCCGCCGGACCGTGAACCATTCAACAAGCTTTTTCCCAGGGAAACAAAACTCACAAGCCACTGCTCTGGGTGTCAGTTTTCAGGACCCACTTAGCACTCTAAAACCAGACCAAGTTAGCACTGGTGCCACCTTGCGTCTGGGAGGCATCCTGCGAGAGGCGGATCTCCCGGAGGCACCCGGCAATTTAAGGCCGCATTACCCTGAACCATTGTACAGGCTTTTTCCCTGAGAAACAAAACTCACAAGCCACTGTTCTGGGTGTCAGTTTTCAGGACCTACTTGTCACTCTCAAACTAGAAAAGTGGGCACCGGTGCTTCTTAGCGTCTGGGAGGCATCCTGCGAGATGCGGCATTCCAGGAGGACCCCGGCAATTTTAGGCAGCCGGACCCTGAACCATTGTACAGGCTTTTTCCAAGGGAAACAAAACTCAGAAGCCACTGTTCTGGGTGTCAGTTTGCAGGACCAACTTGACGCTCTCAAAGCAGACAAAGTTGGCACTGGTGCCACCTTGCGTCTGGGAGGCATCCTGCGAGAGGCCGAATTCCAGGAGGCACCTGGCAATTTAATTCCGCAGGACCCTGAACCATTGTACAGGCTTTTTCCCTGGGAAACAAAACTCACAAGCCACTGTTCTGGGTGTCAGTTTGCAGGTCCCACTTGGCACTCTCAAACCAGACCAAGTTGGCACTGGTGCCACCTTGCGTCTGGGAGTCATCCTGCGAGAGGTGCAATTCCAGGAGGCACCCGGCAATATAAGGCCGCAGGACCCTGAACCATTATACAGGCTTTTTCCCAGGGAAACAAAACTCACAAGCCACTGTTCTGGGTGTCAGTTTGCAGGACCCACTTGGCACTCTCAAACTAGAAAAGTGGGCACCGGTGCCGCTTAGCGTCTGGGAGGCATCCTGCGAGAGGCGGCTTTCCAGGAGGACCCCGGCAATTTAAGGCCGCAGGACCCTGAACCATTCTACAGGCTTTTTCCCTGGGAAACAAAACTCACAAGCCACTGTTCTGGGTGTCAGTTTGCAGGACCCACTTGGCACTCTCAAACCAGACCAAGTTGGCACTGGTGCCACCTTGCGTCTGGGAGGCATCCTGCGAGAGGCCGAATTCCAGGAGGCACCCGGCAATTTAATGCCGCAGGACCCTGAACCATTGTACAGGCTTTTTCCCTGGGAAACAAAACTCACAAGCCACTGTTTTGGGTGTCAGATTGCAGGTCCCACTTGGCACTCTCAAACAAGACCAAGTTGGCACTGGTGCCACCTTGCGTCTGGGAGGCATCCTGCGAGAGGTGCAATTCCAGGAGGCACACGGAAATTTAAGGCCACAGGACCCTGAACCTTTATACAGGATTTTTCCCTGGGAAACAAAACTCACAAGCCACTGTTCTGGGTGTCAGTTTTCAGGACCCACTTGGCACTCTCAAACCAGACCAAGTTGGCACTGGTGCCACCTTGCGTCTGGGAGGCATCCTGCGAGAGTCGGATCTCCAGGTGGCACCCGGAAATTTAAGGCCGCAGGACCCTGAACCATTCAACAGGCTTTTTCCCTGGGAAACAAAACTCACAAGCCACTGTTCTGGGTGTCAGTTTTCAGGACTCAATTGACACTCTCAAACCAGACCAAGTTGGCACTGGTGCCACCTTGCGTCTGGGAGGCATCCTGCGAGAGGTGCAATTCCAGGAGGCACCTGGCAATTTAAGGCCGCAGGACCCTGAACCGTTCTACAGGCTTTTTCCCAGGGAAACAAAACTCAGAAGACACTGTTCTGGGTGTCAGTTTTCAGGACCCACTTGGGACTCTCAAACCAGACCAAGTTGGCACTGGTGCCACCTTGCGTCTGGGAGGCATCCTGCGAGAGGCCGAATTCCAGGAGGCACCTGGCAATTTAATTCCGCAGGACCCTGAACCATTGTACAGGCTTTTTCCCTGGGAAACAAAACTCACAAGCCACTGTTCTGGGTGTCAGTTTGCAGGTCCCACTTGGCACTCTCAAACCAGACCAAGTTGGCACTGGTGCCACCTTGCGTCTGGGAGGCATCCTGCGAGAGGTGCAATTCTAGGAGGCACCCGGCAATTTAAGGCCGTAGGACCCTGAACCTTTATACAGGATTTTTCCCTGGGAAACAAAACTCACAAGCCACTGTTCTTGGTGTCAGTTTTCAGGACCCACTTGGCACTCTAAAACCAGACCAAGTTGGCACTGGTGCCACCTTGCGTCTGGGAGGCATCCTGCGAGAGGCGGATCTCCAGGAGTCACCCGGCAATTTAAGGCCGCATTACCGTGAACCATTGTACAGGCTTTTTCCCTGGGAAACAAAACTCACAAGCCACTGTTCTGGGTGTCAGTTTGCAGGACCCACTTGTCACTCTCAAACTAGACAAGTGGGCACCGGTGCTGCTTAGCGTCTGGGAGGCATCCTGCGAGAGGCGGCATTCCAGGAGGACCCCGGAAATTTAAGGCCGCAGGACCCTGAACCATTGTACAGGCTTTTTCCCTGGGAAACAAAACTCACAAGCCACTGTTCTGGGTGTCAGTTTGCAGGACCAACTCGGGACTCTCAAACCAGACCAAGTTGGCACTGGTGCCACCTTGCGTCTGGGAGGCATCCCGCGAGAGGCCGAATTCCAGGAGGCACCCGGCAATTTAAGGCCGCAGGACCCTGTACTATTGTACAGGCGTTTTCCCTGGGAAAAAAAACTCACAAGCCACTGTTCTGGTTCTCAGTTTGCAGGACCCACTTGGCACTCTCAAACCAGACCAAGTTGGCACTGGTGCCACCTTGCGTCTGGGAGGCATCCTGCGAGAGGTGCAATTCCAGGAGTCACCTGGCAATTTAAGGCCGCCAGACCGTGAACCATTCAACAGGCTTTTTCCAAAGGAAACAAAACTCAGAAGCCACTGTTCTGGGTGTCAGTTTGCAGGACCAACTTGACGCTCTCAAAGCAGACAAAGTTGGCACTGGTGCCACCTTGCGTCTGGGAGTCATCCTGCGAGAGGTGCAATTCCAGGAGGCACCCGTCAATATAAGGCCGCAGGACCCTGAACCATTGTACAGGCTTTTTCCCTGGGAAACAAAACTCACAAGCCACTGTTCTGGGTGTCAGTTTGCAGGACTCAATTGGCACTCTCAAACCAGAACAAGTTGGCACTGGTGCCACCTGGCGTCTGGTAGGCATCCTGCGAGAGGCGGATCTCCAGGAGGCACCCGGCAATTTAAGGCCGCAGGACCCTGAACTATTGTACAGGCGTTTTCCCTGGGAAACAAAACTCACAAGCCACTGTTCTGGTTCTCAGTTTGCAGGACCCACTTGGCACTCTCAAACCAGACCAAGTTGGCACTGGTGCCACCTTGCGTCTGGGAGGCATCCTGCGAGAGGTGCAATTCCAGGAGTCACCTGGCAATTTAAGGCCGCCGGACCAGGAACCAGTCAACAGGCTTTTTCCCTGGGAAACAAAACTCACAAGCCACTGTTCTGGGTGTCAGTTTGCAGGACCAAGTTGACGCTCTCAAAGCAGACAAAGTTGGCACTGGTGCCACCTTGCGTCTGGGAGGCATCCTGCGAGGGGTGCAATTCCAGGAGGCACCCGGCAATATAAGGCCGCAGGACCCTGAACCATTATACCGGGTTTTTCCCTGGGAAAAAAACTCACAAGCCACTGTTCTGGGTGTCAGTTTTCAGGACCCACTTGACACTCTCAAACCAGACCAAGTTGGCACTGGTGCCACCTTGCGTCTGGGAGGCATCCTGTGGGAGGCGGATCTCCAGGAGGCACCCGGCAATTTAAGGCCGAAGGACCCTGAACCTTTATACAGGATTTTTCCCAAGGAAACAAAACTCACAAGCCACTGTTCTGGGTGTCAGTTTTAAGGACCCACTTGGCACTCTCAAACCAGAACAAGTTGGCACCGGTGCCACCTTGCGTCTGGGAGGCATCCTGCGAGAGGTGATATTCCAGGAGGCACCCGGCAATTTTAGGCAGCCGGACCCTGAACCATTCAACAGGCTTTTTCCAAGGGAAACAAAACTCAGAAGCCACTGTTCTGGGTGTCAGTTTGCAGGACCAACTTGACGCTCTCAAAGCAGACAAAGTTGGCACTGGTGCCACCTTGCGTCTGGGAGGCATCCTGCGAGAGGTGCAATTCCAGGAGGCACCTGGCAATTTAAGGCCGCAGGACCCTGAACCGTTCTACAGGCTTTTTCCCAGGGAAACAAAACTCAGAAGACACTGTTCTGGGTGTCAGTTTTCAGGACCCACTTGGGACTCTCAAACCAGACCAAGTTGGCACTGGTGCCACCTTGCGTCTGGGAGGCATCCTGCGAGAGGTGCAATTCTAGGAGGCACCCGGCAATTTAAGGCCGTAGGACCCTGAACCTTTATACAGGATTTTTCCCTGGGAAACAAAACTCACAAGCCACTGTTCTTGGTGTCAGTTTTCAGGACCCACTTGGCACTCTCAAACCAGACCAAGTTGGCACTGGTGCCACCTTGCGTCTGGGAGGCATCCAGCGCGAGGTGCAATTCCAGGAGTCACCCCGCAAGTTAAGGCCGCCGGACTGTGAACCATTCAACAGGCTTTTTCCCTGGGAAACAAAACTCAGAAGCCACTGTTCGGGGTGTCAGTTTTCAGGACCAACTTGACGCTCTCAAAGCAGACAAAGTTGGCACTGGTGCCACCTTGCGTCTGGGAGTCATCCTGCGAGAGGTGCAATTCCAGGAGGCACCCGGCAATATAAGGCCGCAGGACCCTGAACCATTATACAGGGTTTTTCCCTGGGAAAAAAAACTCACAAGCCACTGTTCTGGGTGTCAGTTTGCAGGACCCACTTGGCACTCTCAAACTAGACCAAGTTGGCACTTTTCCCACTTTGCGTCAGGGAGGCATCCTGCAAGAGGCGGATCTCCAGGAGGCACCCGGCAATTTAAGGCCGCAGGACCCTGAACCTTTATACAGGATTTTTCCCAAGGAAACAAAACTCACAAGCCACTGTTCTGGGAGTCAGTTTTAAGGACCCACTTGTCACTCTCAAACTAGACAAGTGGGCACCGGTGCTGCTTAGCGTCATGGAGGCGTCCTGCGAGAGGCGGCATTCCAGGAGGACCCCGGAAATTTAAGGCCGCAGGACCCTGAACCATTGTACAGGCTTTTTCCCTGGGAAACAAAACTCAGAAGCCACTGTTCTGGGTGTCAGTTTTCAGGACCCAGTTGACACTCTCAAACCGGACCAAGTTGGCACTGGTGCCACCTTGCGTCTGGGAGGCATCCTGCGAGAGGCCGAATTCCAGGAGGCACCCGGCAATTTAATGTCGCAGGACACTGAACCATTGTACAGGCTTTTTCCCTGGGAAACAAAACTCACAAGCCACTGTTCTGGGTGTCAGTTTGCAGGACCTACTTGTCACTCTCAAACTAGAAAAGTGGGCACCGGTGCTTCCTAGCGTCTGGGAGGCATCCTGCGAGATGCGGCATTCCAGGAGGACCCCGGCAATTTTAGGCAGCCGGACCCTGAACCTTTCAACAGGCTTTTTCCAAGGGAAACAAAACTCAGAAGCCACTGTTCTGGGTGTCAGTTTGCAGGACCAACTTGACGCTCTCAAAGCAGACAAAGTTGGCACTGGTGCCACCTTGCGTCTGGGAGGCATCCTGCGAGAGGTGCAATTCCAGGAGGCACCTGGCAATTTAAGGCCGCAGGACCCTGAACCGTTCTACAGGCTTTTTCCCAGGGAAACAAAACTCAGAAGACACTGTTCTGGGTGTCAGTTTGAAGGACCCACTTGGCACTCTAAAACCAGACCAAGTTGGCACTGGTGCCACCTTGCGTCTGGGAGGCATCCTGCGAGAGGCCGAATTCCAGGAGGCACCTGGCAATTTAATGCCGCAGGACCCTGAACCATTGTACAGGCTTTTTCCCTGGGAAAAAAAACTCACAAGCCACTGTTCTGGGTGTCAGTTTGCAGGTCCCACTTGGCACTCTCAAACCAGACCAAGTTGGCACTGGTGCCACCTTGCGTCTGGGAGGCATCCTGCGAGAGGTGCAATTCTAGGAGGCACCTGGCAATTTAATGCCGCAGGACCCTGAACCATTGTACAGGCTTTTTCCCTGGGAAACAAAACTCACAAGCCACTGTTCTTGGTGTCAGTTTTCAGGACCCACTTGGCACTCTAAAACCAGACCAAGTTGGCACTGGTGCCACCTTGCGTCTGGGAGGCATCCTGCGAGAGGCGGATCTCCAGGAGTCACCCGGCAATTTAAGGCCGCATTACCGTGAACCATTGTACAGGATTTTTCCCTCGGAAACAAAACTCACAAGCCACTGTTCTGGGAGTCAGTTTGCAGGACCCACTTGTCACTCTCAAACTAGACAAGTGGGCACCGGTGCTGCTTAGCGTCATGGAGGCGTTCTGCGAGAGGCGGCATTCCAGGAGGACCCCGGAAATTTAAGGCCGCAGGACCCTGAACCATTGTACAGGCTTTTTCCCTGGGAAACAAAACTCACAAGCCACTGTTCTGGGTGTCAGTTTTCAGGACCCACTTGGCACACTCAAACCAGACCAAGTTGGCACTGGTGCCACCTTGCGTCTGGGAGGCATCCTGCGAGAGGCCGAATTCCAGGAGGCACCCGGCAATTTAATGCCGCAGGACCCTGAACCATTGTACAGGCTTTTTCCCTGGGAAACAAAACTCACAAGCCACTGTTTTGGGTGTCAGATTGCAGGTCCCACTTGGCACTCTCAAACAAGACCAAGTTGGCACTGGTGCCACCTTGCGTCTGGGAGGCATCCTGCGAGAGGTGCAATTCCAGGAGGCACACGGAAATTTAAGGCCACAGGACCCTGAACCTTTATACAGGATTTTTCCCTGGGAAACAAAACTCACAAGCCACTGTTCTGGGTGTCAGTTTTCAGGACCCACTTGGCACTCTCAAACCAGACCAAGTTGGCACTGGTGCCACCTTGCGTCTGGGAGGCATCCTGCGAGAGTCGGATCTCCAGGTGGCACCCGGAAATTTAAGGCCGCAGGACCCTGAACCATTCAACAGGCTTTTTCCCTGGGAAACAAAACTCACAAGCCACTGTTCTGGGTGTCAGTTTTCAGGACTCAATTGGCACTCTCAAACCAGACCAAGTTGGCACTGGTGCCACCTTGCGTCTGGGAGGCATCCTGCGAGAGGTGCAATTCCAGGAGGCACCAGGCAATTTAAGGCCGCAGGACCCTGAACCGTTCTACAGGCTTTTTCCCAGGGAAACAAAACTCAGAAGACACTGTTCTGGGTGTCAGTTTTCAGGACCCACTTGGGACTCTCAAACCAGACCAAGTTGGCACTGGTGCCACCTTGCGTCTGGGAGGCATCCTGCGAGAGGCCGAATTCCAGGAGGCACCTGGCAATTTAATTCCGCAGGACCCTGAACCATTGTACAGGCTTTTTCCCTGGGAAACAAAACTCACAAGCCACTGTTCTGGGTGTCAGTTTGCAGGTCCCACTTGGCACTCTCAAACCAGACCAAGTTGGCACTGGTGCCACCTTGCGTCTGGGAGGCATCCTGCGAGAGGCGGATCTCCAGGAGGCACCCGCCAATTTAATGTCGCAGGACACTGAACCATTGTACAGGCTTTTTCCCTGGGAAACAAAACTCACAAGCCACTGTTCTGGGTGTCAGTTAGCAGGTCCCACTTGGCACTCTCAAACCAGACCAAGTTGGCACTGGTGCCACCTTGCGTCTGGGAGGCATCCTGCGAGAGGTGCAATTCCAGGAGGCACCTGGCAATTTAAGGCCGCCGGACCGTGAACCATTCAACAAGCTTTTTCCCAGGGAAACAAAACTCACAAGCCACTGCTCTGGGTGTCAGTTTTCAGGACCCACTTAGCACTCTAAAACCAGACCAAGTTAGCACTGGTGCCACCTTGCGTCTGGGAGGCATCCTGCGAGAGGCGGATCTCCCGGAGGCACCCGGCAATTTAAGGCCGCATTACCCTGAACCATTGTACAGGCTTTTTCCCTGAGAAACAAAACTCACAAGCCACTGTTCTGGGTGTCAGTTTTCAGGACCTACTTGTCACTCTCAAACTAGAAAAGTGGGCACCGGTGCTTCTTAGCGTCTGGGAGGCATCCTGCGAGATGCGGCATTCCAGGAGGACCCCGGCAATTTTAGGCAGCCGGACCCTGAACCATTCAACAGGCTTTTTCCAAGGGAAACAAAACTCAGAAGCCACTGTTCTGGGTGTCAGTTTGCAGGACCAACTTGACGCTCTCAAAGCAGACAAAGTTGGCACTGGTGCCACCTTGCGTCTGGGAGGCATCCTGCGAGAGGCCGAATTCCAGGAGGCACCTGGCAATTTAATTCCGCAGGACCCTGAACCATTGTACAGGCTTTTTCCCTGGGAAACAAAACTCACAAGCCACTGTTCTGGGTGTCAGTTTGCAGGTCCCACTTGGCACTCTCAAACCAGACCAAGTTGGCACTGGTGCCACCTTGCGTCTGGGAGTCATCCTGCGAGAGGTGCAATTCCAGGAGGCACCCGGCAATATAAGGCCGCAGGACCCTGAACCATTATACAGGCTTTTTCCCAGGGAAACAAAACTCACAAGCCACTGTTCTGGGTGTCAGTTTGCAGGACCCACTTGGCACTCTCAAACTAGAAAAGTGGGCACCGGTGCCGCTTAGCGTCTGGGAGGCATCCTGCGAGAGGCGGCTTTCCAGGAGGACCCCGGCAATTTAAGGCCGCAGGACCCTGAACCATTCTACAGGCTTTTTCCCTGGGAAACAAAACTCACAAGCCACTGTTCTGGGTGTCAGTTTGCAGGACCCACTTGGCACACTCAAACCAGACCAAGTTGGCACTGGTGCCACCTTGCGTCTGGGAGGCATCCTGCGAGAGGCCGAATTCCAGGAGGCACCCGGCAATTTAATGCCGCAGGACCCTGAACCATTGTACAGGCTTTTTCCCTGGGAAACAAAACTCACAAGCCACTGTTTTGGGTGTCAGATTGCAGGTCCCACTTGGCACTCTCAAACAAGACCAAGTTGGCACTGGTGCCACCTTGCGTCTGGGAGGCATCCTGCGAGAGGTGCAATTCCAGGAGGCACACGGAAATTTAAGGCCACAGGACCCTGAACCTTTATACAGGATTTTTCCCTGGGAAACAAAACTCACAAGCCACTGTTCTGGGTGTCAGTTTTCAGGACCCACTTGGCACTCTCAAACCAGACCAAGTTGGCACTGGTGCCACCTTGCGTCTGGGAGGCATCCTGCGAGAGGTGCAATTCCAGGAGGCACACGGAAATTTAAGGCCACAGGACCCTGAACCTTTATACAGGATTTTTCCCTGGGAAACAAAACTCACAAGCCACTGTTCTGGGTGTCAGTTTTCAGGACCCACTTGGCACTCTCAAACCAGACCAAGTTGGCACTGGTGCCACCTTGCGTCTGGGAGGCATCCTGCGAGAGGTGCAATTCCAGGAGGCACCTGGCAATTTAAGGCCGCAGGACCCTGAACCGTTCTACAGGCTTTTTCCCAGGGAAACAAAACTCAGAAGACACTGTTCTGGGTGTCAGTTTTCAGGACCCACTTGGGACTCTCAAACCAGACCAAGTTGGCACTGGTGCCACCTTGCGTCTGGGAGGCATCCTGCGAGAGGCCGAATTCCAGGAGGCACCTGGCAATTTAATTCCGCAGGACCCTGAACCATTGTACAGGCTTTTTCCCTGGGAAACAAAACTCACAAGCCACTGTTCTGGGTGTCAGTTTGCAGGTCCCACTTGGCACTCTCAAACCAGACCAAGTTGGCACTGGTGCCACCTTGCGTCTGGGAGGCATCCTGCGAGAGGCGGATCTCCAGGAGGCACCCGCCAATTTAATGTCGCAGGACACTGAACCATTGTACAGGCTTTTTCCCTGGGAAACAAAACTCACAAGCCACTGTTCTGGGTGTCAGTTAGCAGGTCCCACTTGGCACTCTCAAACCAGACCAAGTTGGCACTGGTGCCACCTTGCGTCTGGGAGGCATCCTGCGAGAGGTGCAATTCCAGGAGGCACCTGGCAATTTAAGGCCGCCGGACCGTGAACCATTCAACAAGCTTTTTCCCAGGGAAACAAAACTCACAAGCCACTGCTCTGGGTGTCAGTTTTCAGGACCCACTTAGCACTCTAAAACCAGACCAAGTTAGCACTGGTGCCACCTTGCGTCTGGGAGGCATCCTGCGAGAGGCGGATCTCCCGGAGGCACCCGGCAATTTAAGGCCGCATTACCCTGAACCATTGTACAGGCTTTTTCCCTGAGAAACAAAACTCACAAGCCACTGTTCTGGGTGTCAGTTTTCAGGACCTACTTGTCACTCTCAAACTAGAAAAGTGGGCACCGGTGCTTCTTAGCGTCTGGGAGGCATCCTGCGAGATGCGGCATTCCAGGAGGACCCCGGCAATTTTAGGCAGCCGGACCCTGAACCATTCAACAGGCTTTTTCCAAGGGAAACAAAACTCAGAAGCCACTGTTCTGGGTGTCAGTTTGCAGGACCAACTTGACGCTCTCAAAGCAGACAAAGTTGGCACTGGTGCCACCTTGCGTCTGGGAGGCATCCTGCGAGAGGCCGAATTCCAGGAGGCACCTGGCAATTTAATTCCGCAGGACCCTGAACCATTGTACAGGCTTTTTCCCTGGGAAACAAAACTCACAAGCCACTGTTCTGGGTGTCAGTTTGCAGGTCCCACTTGGCACTCTCAAACCAGACCAAGTTGGCACTGGTGCCACCTTGCGTCTGGGAGTCATCCTGCGAGAGGTGCAATTCCAGGAGGCACCCGGCAATATAAGGCCGCAGGACCCTGAACCATTATACAGGCTTTTTCCCAGGGAAACAAAACTCACAAGCCACTGTTCTGGGTGTCAGTTTGCAGGACCCACTTGGGACTCTCAAACCAGACCAAGTTGGCACTGGTGCCACCTTGCGTCTGGGAGGCATCCTGCGAGAGGCGGATCTCCAGGAGTCACCCGGCAATTTAAGGCCGCATTACCGTGAACCATTGTACAGGCTTTTTCCCTGGGAAACAAAACTCACAAGCCACTGTTCTGGGTGTCAGTTTGCAGGACCCACTTGTCACTCTCAAACTAGACAAGTGGGCACCGGTGCTGCTTAGCGTCTGGGAGGCATCCTGCGAGAGGCGGCATTCCAGGAGGACCCCGGAAATTTAAGGCCGCAGGACCCTGAACCATTGTACAGGCTTTTTCCCTGGGAAACAAAACTCACAAGCCACTGTTCTGGGTGTCAGTTTGCAGGACCAACTCGGGACTCTCAAACCAGACCAAGTTGGCACTGGTGCCACCTTGCGTCTGGGAGGCATCCCGCGAGAGGCCGAATTCCAGGAGGCACCCGGCAATTTAAGGCCGCAGGACCCTGTACTATTGTACAGGCGTTTTCCCTGGGAAAAAAAACTCACAAGCCACTGTTCTGGTTCTCAGTTTGCAGGACCCACTTGGCACTCTCAAACCAGACCAAGTTGGCACTGGTGCCACCTTGCGTCTGGGAGGCATCCTGCGAGAGGTGCAATTCCAGGAGTCACCTGGCAATTTAAGGCCGCCAGACCGTGAACCATTCAACAGGCTTTTTCCAAAGGAAACAAAACTCAGAAGCCACTGTTCTGGGTGTCAGTTTGCAGGACCAACTTGACGCTCTCAAAGCAGACAAAGTTGGCACTGGTGCCACCTTGCGTCTGGGAGTCATCCTGCGAGAGGTGCAATTCCAGGAGGCACCCGTCAATATAAGGCCGCAGGACCCTGAACCATTGTACAGGCTTTTTCCCTGGGAAACAAAACTCACAAGCCACTGTTCTGGGTGTCAGTTTGCAGGACTCAATTGGCACTCTCAAACCAGAACAAGTTGGCACTGGTGCCACCTGGCGTCTGGTAGGCATCCTGCGAGAGGCGGATCTCCAGGAGGCACCCGGCAATTTAAGGCCGCAGGACCCTGAACTATTGTACAGGCGTTTTCCCTGGGAAACAAAACTCACAAGCCACTGTTCTGGTTCTCAGTTTGCAGGACCCACTTGGCACTCTCAAACCAGACCAAGTTGGCACTGGTGCCACCTTGCGTCTGGGAGGCATCCTGCGAGAGGTGCAATTCCAGGAGTCACCTGGCAATTTAAGGCCGCCGGACCAGGAACCAGTCAACAGGCTTTTTCCCTGGGAAACAAAACTCACAAGCCACTGTTCTGGGTGTCAGTTTGCAGGACCAAGTTGACGCTCTCAAAGCAGACAAAGTTGGCACTGGTGCCACCTTGCGTCTGGGAGGCATCCTGCGAGGGGTGCAATTCCAGGAGGCACCCGGCAATATAAGGCCGCAGGACCCTGAACCATTATACCGGGTTTTTCCCTGGGAAAAAAACTCACAAGCCACTGTTCTGGGTGTCAGTTTTCAGGACCCACTTGACACTCTCAAACCAGACCAAGTTGGCACTGGTGCCACCTTGCGTCTGGGAGGCATCCTGTGGGAGGCGGATCTCCAGGAGGCACCCGGCAATTTAAGGCCGAAGGACCCTGAACCTTTATACAGGATTTTTCCCAAGGAAACAAAACTCACAAGCCACTGTTCTGGGTGTCAGTTTTAAGGACCCACTTGGCACTCTCAAACCAGAACAAGTTGGCACCGGTGCCACCTTGCGTCTGGGAGGCATCCTGCGAGAGGTGATATTCCAGGAGGCACCCGGCAAGTTAAGGCCGCCGGACCCTGAACCATTATACAGGTTTTTCCCTGGGAAACAAAACTCACAAGCCACTGTTCTGGGTGTCAGTTTGCAGGACCCACTTGACACTCTAAAATCAGACCAAGTTGGCACTTGTGCATCCTGGAGTCTGGTAGGCATCCTGCGAGAGGTGCAATTCCAGGAGGCACCTGGCAATGTAAGGCCGCAGGACCAGGAACCATTCAACAGGCGTTTTCCCAGGGAAACAAAACTCAGAAGCAACTATTCTGGGTGTCAGTTTTCAGGACCCACTTGACACTCTCAAACCGGACCAAGTTGGCACTGGTGCCACCTTGCGTCTTGGAGGCATCCTGCGAGAGGCCGAATTTCAGGAGGCACCCGGCAATTTAATGTCGCAGGACACTGAACCATTGTACAGGCGTTTTCCCTGGGAAACAAAACTCACAAGCCACTGTTTTGGGTGTCAGTTTGCAGGTCCTACTTGGCACTCTCAAACCAGACCAAGTTGGCACTGGTGCCACCTTACGTCTGGGAGGCATCCTGCGAGAGGTGCAATTCCAGGAGGCACCTGGCAAATTAAGGCCGCCGGACCGTGAACCATTCAACAGGCTTTTTCCCAGGGAAACAAAACTCACAAGCCACTGTTCTCGGTGTCAGTTTTCAGGACCCACTTAGCACTCTAAAACCAGACCAAGTTAGCACTGGTGCCACCTTGCGTCTGGGAGGCATCCTGCGAGAGGCGGATCTCCAGGAGTCACCCGGCAATTTAAGGCCGCATTACCCTGAACCATTGTACAGGCTTTTTCCCTGGGAAACAAAACTCACAAGCCACTGTTCTGGGTGTCAGTTTTCAGGACCCACTTGGGATTCTCAAACCAGACCAAGTTGGCACTGGTGCCACCTTGCGTCTGGGAGGCATCCTGCGAGAGGCCGAATTCCAGGAGGCACCTGGCAATTTAATGTCGCAGGACCCTGAACCATTGTACAGGCTACTTCCCTGGAAAAAAAACCTCACAGGCCACTATTCTTGGTGTCAGTTTGCAGGTCCCACTTGGCACTCTCAAAGCAGACCAAGTTGGCACTGGTGCCACCTTGCGTCTGGGAGGCATCCTGCGAGAGGCGGATCTCCAGGAGTCACCCGGCAATTTAAGGCCGCATTACCCTGAACAATTGTACAGGCTTTTTCCCTGGGAAACAAAATTCAAAAGCCACTGTTCTGGGTGTCAGTTTGCAGGACCCACTTGTCACTCTCAAACTAGAAAAGTGGGCACCGGTGCTGCTTTGCGTCTGGGACGCATCCTGCGAGAGGCGGCATTCCAGGAGGACCCCGGCAATTTAATGCCGCAGGACCCTGAACCATTGTACAGGCTTTTTCCCTGGGAAACAAAACTCACAAGCCACTGTTCTGGGTGTCAGTTTTCAGGACCTACTTGGGATTCTCAAACCAGACCAAGTTGGCACTGGTGCCACCTTGCGTCTGGGAGGCATCCTGCGAGAGGCCGAATTCCAGGAGGCACCTGGCAATTTAATGTCGCAGGACCCTGAACCATTGTACAGGCTATTTCCCTGGAAAAAAAATCTTACAAGCCACTGTTCTGGGTGTCAGTTTGCAGGTCCCACTTGGCACTCTCAAACCAGACCAAGTTGGACCTGGTGCCACCTTGCGTCTGGGAGGCATCCTGCGAGAGGTGCAATTCCAGGAGGCACCCGGCAATTTAAGGCCGTAGGACCCTGAAACTTTATACAGGTTTTTTCCCTGGGAAACAAAACTCACAAGCCACTGTTCTGGGTGTCAGTTTTCAGGACTCAATTGGCACTCTCAAACCAGACCAAGTTGGCACTGGTGCCACCTGGTGTCTGGTAGGCATCCTGAAAGAGGCGGATCTCCAGGTGGCACCCGGCAATTTAAGGCCGCAGGACCCTGAACTATTGTACAGGCGTTTTCCCTGGGAAACAAAACTCACAAGCCACTGTTCTGGTTCTCAGTTTGCAGGACCCACTTGGCACTCTCAAACCAGACCAAGTTGGCACTGGTGCCACCTTGCGTCTGGGAGGCATCCTGCGAGAGGTGCAATTCCAGGAGGCACCCGGCAATATAAGGCCGCAGGACCCTGAACCATTATACCGGGTTTTTCCCTGGGAAAAAAACTCAAAACCACTGTTCTGGGTGTCAGTTTTCAGGTCCCACTTGACACTCTCAAACCAGACCAAGTTGGCACTGGTGCCACCTTGCGTCTGGGAGGCATCCTACATGACGCGGATCTCCAGGAGGCACCCGGAAATTTAAGGCAGCAGGACCCTGAACCTTTATACAGGATTTTTCCCAAGGAAACAAAACTCACAAGCCACTGTTCTGGGAGTCAGTTTTAAGGACCCACTTGGCACTCTCAAACCACACCAAGTTGGCACCGGTGCCACCTTGCGTCTGGGAGGCATCCAGCGAGAGGTGCAATTCCAGGAGGCACCCGGCAATTTAAGGCCGCCGGGCCCTGAACCATTATACAGGCTTTTTCCCTGGGAAACAAAACTCAGAAGCCACTGTTCTGGGTGTCAGTTTTCAGGACCCACTTGACACTCTAAAATCAGACCAAGTGGGCACTTGTGCATCCTGGAGTCTGGTAGGCATCCTGCGAGAGGTGCAATTCCAGGAGGCACCTGGCAATTTAAGGCCGCAGGACCCTGAACCATTGTACAGGCTTTTTCCCTGGGAAACAAAACTCACAAGCCACTGTTCTGGGTGTCAGTTTTAAGGACCCACTTGGCACTCTCAAACCAGACCAAGTTAGCACTGGTGCCACCTTGCGTCTGGGAGGCATCCTGCGAGAGTCGGATCTCCAGGAGGCACCCGGAAATTTAAGGCCGCAGGACCCTGAACCATTCAACAGGCTTTTTCCCTGGGAAACAAAACTCACAAGCCACTGTTCTGGGTGTCAGTTTTCAGGACTCAATTGGCACTCTCAAACCAGAAGAAGTTGGCACTGGTGCCACCTGGCGTCTGGTAGGCATCCCGCGAGAGGCGGATCTCCAGGAGGCACCCGGCAATTTAAGGCCGCAGGACCCTTAAGTATTTTACAGGCTTTTTTTCTGGGAAACAAAACTCACAAGCCACTGTTCTGGGTGTCAGTTTGCAGGTCCCACTTGGCACTCTCAAACCAGACCAAGTTGGCACTGGTGCCACCTTGCGTCTGGGAGGCATCCTGCGAGAGGTGCAATTCCAGGAGGCACACGGAAATTTAAGGCCGCAGGACCCTGAACCTTTATACAGGTTTTTCCCTGGGAAACAAAACTCACAAGCCACTGTTCTGGGAGTCAGTTTTAAGGACCCACTTGGCACTCTCAAACCAGACCAAGTTGGCACTGGTGCCACCTTGCGTCTGGGAGGCATCCTGCGAGAGGCCGAATTCCAGGAGGCACCCGGCAAGTTAAGGCCGCCAGACCCTGAACCATTATACAGGCTTTTTCCCTGGGAAACAAAACTCACAAGCCACTGTTCCTGGTGTCAGTTTTCACGACCCACTTAGCACTCTAAAACCAGACCAAGTTAGCACTGGTGCCACCTTGCGTCTGGGAGGCATCCTGCGAGAGGCGGATCTCCAGGAGTCACCCGGCAATTTAAGGCCGCATTACCCTGAACCATTGCACAGGCTTTTTCCCTGGGAAACAAAACTCACAAGCCACTGTTCTGGGTGTCAGTTTGCAGGACCCACTTGTCACTCTCAAACTAGAAAAGTGGGCACCGGTGCTGCTTAGCGTCTGGGAGGCATCCTGCGAGAGGCCGAATTCCAGGAGACACACAGCAATTTAATGTCGCAGGACCCTGAACCATTGTACAGGCTTTTTCCCTGGGAAAAAAAACTCACAAGCCACTGTTCTGGGTGTCAGTTTGCAGGTCCCTCTTGGCACTCTCAAACCAGACCAAGTTGGCACTGGTGCCACCTTGCGTCTGGGAGGCATCTTGCGAGAGGCGGATCTGCAGGAGGCACCCGGCAATTTAAGGCCGCAGGACCCTGAACCATTGTACAGGTTTTTTCCCTGGGAAACAAAACTCACAAGCCACTGTTCTGGGTGTCAGTTTTCAGGACCCAATTGGCACTCTGAAACCAGACCAAGTTGGAACTTGTGCATCCTGGAGTCTGGTAGGCATCCTGCAAGAGGCGGATCGCCAGGAGGCACCCGTCAATTTAAGGCCCAAGGACCCTGAACCATTGTACAGTCGTTTTCCCTGGGAAACAAAACTCACAAGCCACTGTTCTGGTTGTCAGTTTGCAGGACCCACTTGGCACTCTCAAACAAGACAAAGTTGGCACTGGTGCCACCTTGCGTCTGGGAGGCATCCTGTTAGAGGTGCAATTCCAGGAGGACCCCGGAAATTTAAGGCCGCAGGACCCTGAACCTTTATAGAGGATTTTTCCCTGGGAAACAAAACTCACAAGCCACTGTTCTGGGTGTCAGTTTTCAGGACTCAATTGGCACTCTCAAATCAGACCAAGTTGGCACTGGTGCCACCTGGCGTCTGGTAGGCATCCTGAAAGAGGCGGATCTCCAGGAGGCACCCGGCAGTTTAGGGCCGCAGGACCCTGAACTATTGTACAGGCGTTTTCCCTGGGAAACAAAACTCACAAGCCACTCTTCTGGTTGTCAGTTTGCAGGACCCACTTGGCACTCTCAAACCAGACCAAGTTGGCACTGGAGCCACCTTTCGTCTGGGAGGCATCCTGCGAGAGGTGCAATTCCAGGAGTCACCTGGCAATTTAATGCCGTTGGACTGTGAACCATTCAACAGGCTTTTTCCTAGGGAAACAAAACTCACAAGCCACTGTTTTGGGTGTCAGTTTGCAGGACCAACTTGACGCTCTCAAAGCAGACAAAGTTGGCACTGGTGCCACCTTGCGTCTGGGAAGCATCCTGCGAGAGGTGCAATTCCAGGAGTCACCCGGCAATATAAGGCCGCAGGACCCTGAACCATTATACAGGTTTTTTCCCTGGGAAAAAAAACTCACAAGCCACTGTTCTGGGTGTCAGTTTTCAGGACCCACTTGGCACTCTAAAACCAGCCCAAGTTGGCACTGGTGCCACCTTGCGTCTGGGAGGCATCCTGCGAGAGGCGGAACTCCAGGAGTCACCCGGCAATTTAAGGCGGCATTACCCTGAACCGTTGTACAGGCTTTTTCCCTGGGAAACAAAACTCACAAGCCACTGTTCTGGGAGTCAGTTTTAAGGACCCACTTGGCACTCTCAAACCAGACCAAGTTGGCACTGGTGCCACTTTGTGTCTGGGAGGCATCCAGCGATAGTTGCAATTCAAGGAGCCACCCGGCAAGTTAAGGGCGCCGGACACTGAACCATTATACAGGCTTTTTCCCTGGGAAACAAAACTCACAAGCCACTGTTCTGGGTGTCAGTTTTCAGGACCCACTTGACACTCTAAAATCAGACCAAGTTGGCACTGGTGCCATTTTGCGTCTGGGAGGCATCCTGCGAGAGGTGCAATTCCAGGAGGCACCTAGCAATTTAAGGCCTCAGGACCCTGAACCATTCAACAGGCGTTTTCCCTGGGAAACAAAACTCACAAGCCACTGTTCTGGGTGTCAGTTTTCAGGACCCACTTGGCACTCTCAAACCAGACCAAGTTGGCACTGGTGCCACCTTGCGTCTGGGTGTCATCCTGTGAGAGGTGCAGTTCCAGGAGTCACCTGGCAATTTAAGGCCGAAGGACCGTGAACCATTCAACAGGCTTTTTCCCAGGGAAAAAAAACTCAGAAGCCACTGTTCTGGGTGTCAGTTTGCAGGACCCAATTGGCACTCTCAAACCAGACCAAATTGGCACTTGTGCATCCTGGTGTCTGATAGGCATCCTGCAAGAGGCGGATCTCCAGGAGGCACCCGGCAATTTAAGGCCCAAGGACCCTGAACCATTGTACAAGCTTTTTCCCAGGGAAACAAAACTCACAAGCCACTGTTCTGGGTGTCAGTTTTCAGGACCCACTTGACACTCTAAAAACAGACCAAGTTGGCACTGGTGCCACCTTGCGTCTGGGAGGCATCCTGCGAGAGGCGGATCTCCAGGAGGCACCCGGCAATTTAAGGCCCAAGGACCCTGAACCATTGTACAGGCTTTTTCCCTGGGAAACAAAACTAACAAGCCACTGTTCTGGGTGTCAGTTTTCAGGACCCACTTGGCACTCTCAAACCAGACCAAGTTGGCACTGGTGCCACCTTGCGTCTGGGAGGCATCCAGCAAGAGGTGATATTCCAGGAGGCACCCGGCAAGTTAAGGCCGCCGGACCCTGAACCATTATACAGGCTTTTTCCCTGGGAAACAAAACTCACAAGCCACTGTTCTGGGTGTCACTTTCCAGGACCCACTTGACACTCTCAAACTAGAAAAGTGGTCACCGGTGCTGCTTAGCGTCTGGGAGGCATCCTGCGAGAGGCCGAATTCCAGGAGGCACACAGCAATTTAATGTCGCAGGACCCTGAACCATTGTACAGGCTTTTTTCCATGGGAAAAAAAACTCACAAGCCACTGTTCTTGGTGTCAGTTTGCAGGTCCCACTTGGCACTCTCAAACCAGACAAAGTTGGCACTGGTGCCACCTTGCGTCTGGGAGTCATCCTGCAAGAGGTGGAATTCCAGGAGGCACCCGTCAATATAAGGCCGCAGGACCCTGAACCATTGTACAGGCTTTTTCCCTGGGAAACAAAACTCACAAGCCACTGTTCTGGGTGTCAGTTTGCAGGACTCAATTGGCACTCTCAAACCAGAACAAGTTGGCACTGGTGCCACCTGGCGTCTGGTAGGCATCCTGCGAGAGGCGGATCTCCAGGAGGCACCCGGCAATTTAAGGCCGCAGGACCCTGAACTATTGTACAGGCGTTTTCCCTGGGAAACAAAACTCACAAGCCACTGTTCTGGTTCTCAGTTTGCAGGACCCACTTGGCACTCTCAAACCAGACCAAGTTGGCACTGGTGCCACCTTGCGTCTGGGAGGCATCCTGCGAGAGGTGCAATTCCAGGAGTCACCTGGCAATTTAAGGCCGCCGGACCAGGAACCATTCAACAGGCTTTTTCCCTGGGAAACAAAACTCACAAGCCACTGTTCTGGGTGTCAGTTTGCAGGACCAAGTTGACGCTCTCAAAGCAGACAAAGTTGGCACTGGTGCCACCTTGCGTCTGGGAGGCATCCTGCGAGGGGTGCAATTCCAGGAGGCACCCGGCAATATAAGGCCGCAGGACCCTGAACCATTATACCGGGTTTTTCCCTGGGAAAAAAACTCACAAGCCACTGTTCTGGGTGTCAGTTTTCAGGACCCACTTGACACTCTCAAACCAGACCAAGTTGGCACTGGTGCCACCTTGCGTCTGGGAGGCATCCTGTGGGAGGCGGATCTCCAGGAGGCACCCGGCAATTTAAGGCCGAAGGACCCTGAACCTTTATACAGGATTTTTCCCAAGGAAACAAAACTCACAAGCCACTGTTCTGGGTGTCAGTTTTAAGGACCCACTTGGCACTCTCAAACCAGAACAAGTTGGCACCGGTGCCACCTTGCGTCTGGGAGGCATCCTGCGAGAGGTGATATTCCAGGAGGCACCCGGCAAGTTAAGGCCGCCGGACCCTGAACCATTATACAGGTTTTTCCCTGGGAAACAAAACTCACAAGCCACTGTTCTGGGTGTCAGTTTGCAGGACCCACTTGACACTCTAAAATCAGACCAAGTTGGCACTTGTGCATCCTGGAGTCTGGTAGGCATCCTGCGAGAGGTGCAATTCCAGGAGGCACCTGGCAATGTAAGGCCGCAGGACCAGGAACCATTCAACAGGCGTTTTCCCAGGGAAACAAAACTCAGAAGCAACTATTCTGGGTGTCAGTTTTCAGGACCCACTTGACACTCTCAAACCGGACCAAGTTGGCACTGGTGCCACCTTGCGTCTTGGAGGCATCCTGCGAGAGGCCGAATTTCAGGAGGCACCCGGCAATTTAATGTCGCAGGACACTGAACCATTGTACAGGCGTTTTCCCTGGGAAACAAAACTCACAAGCCACTGTTTTGGGTGTCAGTTTGCAGGTCCTACTTGGCACTCTCAAACCAGACCAAGTTGGCACTGGTGCCACCTTACGTCTGGGAGGCATCCTGCGAGAGGTGCAATTCCAGGAGGCACCTGGCAAATTAAGGCCGCCGGACCGTGAACCATTCAACAGGCTTTTTCCCAGGGAAACAAAACTCACAAGCCACTGTTCTCGGTGTCAGTTTTCAGGACCCACTTAGCACTCTAAAACCAGACCAAGTTAGCACTGGTGCCACCTTGCGTCTGGGAGGCATCCTGCGAGAGGCGGATCTCCAGGAGTCACCCGGCAATTTAAGGCCGCATTACCCTGAACCATTGTACAGGCTTTTTCCCTGGGAAACAAAACTCACAAGCCACTGTTCTGGGTGTCAGTTTTCAGGACCCACTTGGGATTCTCAAACCAGACCAAGTTGGCACTGGTGCCACCTTGCGTCTGGGAGGCATCCTGCGAGAGGCCGAATTCCAGGAGGCACCTGGCAATTTAATGTCGCAGGACCCTGAACCATTGTACAGGCTACTTCCCTGGAAAAAAAACCTCACAGGCCACTATTCTTGGTGTAGGTTTGCAGGTCCCACTTGGCACTCTCAAAGCAGACCAAGTTGGCACTGGTGCCACCTTGCGTCTGGGAGGCATCCTGCGAGAGGCGGATCTCCAGGAGTCACCCGGCAATTTAAGGCCGCATTACCCTGAACAATTGTACAGGCTTTTTCCCTGGGAAACAAAATTCAAAAGCCACTGTTCTGGGTGTCAGTTTGCAGGACCCACTTGTCACTCTCAAACTAGAAAAGTGGGCACCGGTGCTGCTTTGCGTCTGGGACGCATCCTGCGAGAGGCGGCATTCCAGGAGGACCCCGGCAATTTAATGCCGCAGGACCCTGAACCATTGTACAGGCTTTTTCCCTGGGAAACAAAACTCACAAGCCACTGTTCTGGGTGTCAGTTTTCAGGACCTACTTGGGATTCTCAAACCAGACCAAGTTGGCACTGGTGCCACCTTGCGTCTGGGAGGCATCCTGCGAGAGGCCGAATTCCAGGAGGCACCTGGCAATTTAATGTCGCAGGACCCTGAACCATTGTACAGGCTATTTCCCTGGAAAAAAAATCTTACAAGCCACTGTTCTGGGTGTCAGTTTGCAGGTCCCACTTGGCACTCTCAAACCAGACCAAGTTGGACCTGGTGCCACCTTGCGTCTGGGAGGCATCCTGCGAGAGGTGCAATTCCAGGAGGCACCCGGCAATTTAAGGCCGTAGGACCCTGAAACTTTATACAGGTTTTTTCCCTGGGAAACAAAACTCACAAGCCACTGTTCTGGGTGTCAGTTTTCAGGACTCAATTGGCACTCTCAAACCAGACCAAGTTGGCACTGGTGCCACCTGGTGTCTGGTAGGCATCCTGAAAGAGGCGGATCTCCAGGTGGCACCCGGCAATTTAAGGCCGCAGGACCCTGAACTATTGTACAGGCGTTTTCCCTGGGAAACAAAACTCACAAGCCACTGTTCTGGTTCTCAGTTTGCAGGACCCACTTGGCACTCTCAAACCAGACCAAGTTGGCACTGGTGCCACCTTGCGTCTGGGAGGCATCCTGCGAGAGGTGCAATTCCAGGAGGCACCCGGCAATATAAGGCCGCAGGACCCTGAACCATTATACCGGGTTTTTCCCTGGGAAAAAAACTCAAAACCACTGTTCTGGGTGTCAGTTTTCAGGTCCCACTTGACACTCTCAAACCAGACCAAGTTGGCACTGGTGCCACCTTGCGTCTGGGAGGCATCCTACATGACGCGGATCTCCAGGAGGCACCCGGAAATTTAAGGCAGCAGGACCCTGAACCTTTATACAGGATTTTTCCCAAGGAAACAAAACTCACAAGCCACTGTTCTGGGAGTCAGTTTTAAGGACCCACTTGGCACTCTCAAACCACACCAAGTTGGCACCGGTGCCACCTTGCGTCTGGGAGGCATCCAGCGAGAGGTGCAATTCCAGGAGGCACCCGGCAATTTAAGGCCGCCGGGCCCTGAACCATTATACAGGCTTTTTCCCTGGGAAACAAAACTCAGAAGCCACTGTTCTGGGTGTCAGTTTTCAGGACCCACTTGACACTCTAAAATCAGACCAAGTGGGCACTTGTGCATCCTGGAGTCTGGTAGGCATCCTGCGAGAGGTGCAATTCCAGGAGGCACCTGGCAATTTAAGGCCGCAGGACCCTGAACCATTGTACAGGCTTTTTCCCTGGGAAACAAAACTCACAAGCCACTGTTCTGGGTGTCAGTTTTAAGGACCCACTTGGCACTCTCAAACCAGACCAAGTTAGCACTGGTGCCACCTTGCGTCTGGGAGGCATCCTGCGAGAGTCGGATCTCCAGGAGGCACCCGGAAATTTAAGGCCGCAGGACCCTGAACCATTCAACAGGCTTTTTCCCTGGGAAACAAAACTCACAAGCCACTGTTCTGGGTGTCAGTTTTCAGGACTCAATTGGCACTCTCAAACCAGAAGAAGTTGGCACTGGTGCCACCTGGCGTCTGGTAGGCATCCCGCGAGAGGCGGATCTCCAGGAGGCACCCGGCAATTTAAGGCCGCAGGACCCTTAAGTATTTTACAGGCTTTTTTTCTGGGAAACAAAACTCACAAGCCACTGTTCTGGGTGTCAGTTTGCAGGTCCCACTTGGCACTCTCAAACCAGACCAAGTTGGCACTGGTGCCACCTTGCGTCTGGGAGGCATCCTGCGAGAGGTGCAATTCCAGGAGGCACACGGAAATTTAAGGCCGCAGGACCCTGAACCTTTATACAGGTTTTTCCCTGGGAAACAAAACTCACAAGCCACTGTTCTGGGAGTCAGTTTTAAGGACCCACTTGGCACTCTCAAACCAGACCAAGTTGGCACTGGTGCCACCTTGCGTCTGGGAGGCATCCTGCGAGAGGCCGAATTCCAGGAGGCACCCGGCAAGTTAAGGCCGCCAGACCCTGAACCATTATACAGGCTTTTTCCCTGGGAAACAAAACTCACAAGCCACTGTTCCTGGTGTCAGTTTTCACGACCCACTTAGCACTCTAAAACCAGACCAAGTTAGCACTGGTGCCACCTTGCGTCTGGGAGGCATCCTGCGAGAGGCGGATCTCCAGGAGTCACCCGGCAATTTAAGGCCGCATTACCCTGAACCATTGCACAGGCTTTTTCCCTGGGAAACAAAACTCACAAGCCACTGTTCTGGGTGTCAGTTTGCAGGACCCACTTGTCACTCTCAAACTAGAAAAGTGGGCACCGGTGCTGCTTAGCGTCTGGGAGGCATCCTGCGAGAGGCCGAATTCCAGGAGACACACAGCAATTTAATGTCGCAGGACCCTGAACCATTGTACAGGCTTTTTCCCTGGGAAAAAAAACTCACAAGCCACTGTTCTGGGTGTCAGTTTGCAGGTCCCTCTTGGCACTCTCAAACCAGACCAAGTTGGCACTGGTGCCACCTTGCGTCTGGGAGGCATCTTGCGAGAGGCGGATCTGCAGGAGGCACCCGGCAATTTAAGGCCGCAGGACCCTGAACCATTGTACAGGTTTTTTCCCTGGGAAACAAAACTCACAAGCCACTGTTCTGGGTGTCAGTTTTCAGGACCCAATTGGCACTCTGAAACCAGACCAAGTTGGAACTTGTGCATCCTGGAGACTGGTAGGCATCCTGCAAGAGGCGGATCGCCAGGAGGCACCCGTCAATTTAAGGCCCAAGGACCCTGAACCATTGTACAGTCGTTTTCCCTGGGAAACAAAACTCACAAGCCACTGTTCTGGTTGTCAGTTTGCAGGACCCACTTGGCACTCTCAAACAAGACAAAGTTGGCACTGGTGCCACCTTGCGTCTGGGAGGCATCCTGTTAGAGGTGCAATTCCAGGAGGACCCCGGAAATTTAAGGCCGCAGGACCCTGAACCTTTATAGAGGATTTTTCCCTGGGAAACAAAACTCACAAGCCACTGTTCTGGGTGTCAGTTTTCAGGACTCAATTGGCACTCTCAAATCAGACCAAGTTGGCACTGGTGCCACCTGGCGTCTGGTAGGCATCCTGAAAGAGGCGGATCTCCAGGAGGCACCCGGCAGTTTAGGGCCGCAGGACCCTGAACTATTGTACAGGCGTTTTCCCTGGGAAACAAAACTCACAAGCCACTCTTCTGGTTGTCAGTTTGCAGGACCCACTTGGCACTCTCAAACCAGACCAAGTTGGCACTGGAGCCACCTTTCGTCTGGGAGGCATCCTGCGAGAGGTGCAATTCCAGGAGTCACCTGGCAATTTAATGCCGTTGGACCGTGAACCATTCAACAGGCTTTTTCCTAGGGAAACAAAACTCACAAGCCACTGTTTTGGGTGTCAGTTTGCAGGACCAACTTGACGCTCTCAAAGCAGACAAAGTTGGCACTGGTGCCACCTTGCGTCTGGGAAGCATCCTGCGAGAGGTGCAATTCCAGGAGTCACCCGGCAATATAAGGCCGCAGGACCCTGAACCATTATACAGGTTTTTTCCCTGGGAAAAAAAACTCACAAGCCACTGTTCTGGGTGTCAGTTTTCAGGACCCACTTGGCACTCTAAAACCAGCCCAAGTTGGCACTGGTGCCACCTTGCGTCTGGGAGGCATCCTGCGAGAGGCGGAACTCCAGGAGTCACCCGGCAATTTAAGGCGGCATTACCCTGAACCGTTGTACAGGCTTTTTCCCTGGGAAACAAAACTCACAAGCCACTGTTCTGGGAGTCAGTTTTAAGGACCCACTTGGCACTCTCAAACCAGACCAAGTTGGCACTGGTGCCACTTTGTGTCTGGGAGGCATCCAGCGATAGTTGCAATTCAAGGAGCCACCCGGCAAGTTAAGGGCGCCGGACACTGAACCATTTTACAGGCTTTTTCCCTGGGAAACAAAACTCACAAGCCACTGTTCTGGGTGTCAGTTTTCAGGACCCACTTGACACTCTAAAATCAGACCAAGTTGGCACTGGTGCCATTTTGCGTCTGGGAGGCATCCTGCGAGAGGTGCAATTCCAGGAGGCACCTAGCAATTTAAGGCCTCAGGACCCTGAACCATTCAACAGGCGTTTTCCCTGGGAAACAAAACTCACAAGCCACTGTTCTGGGTGTCAGTTTTCAGGACCCACTTGGCACTCTCAAACCAGACCAAGTTGGCACTGGTGCCACCTTGCGTCTGGGTGTCATCCTGTGAGAGGTGCAGTTCCAGGAGTCACCTGGCAATTTAAGGCCGAAGGACCGTGAACCATTCAACAGGCTTTTTCCCAGGGAAAAAAAACTCAGAAGCCACTGTTCTGGGTGTCAGTTTGCAGGACCCAATTGGCACTCTCAAACCAGACCAAATTGGCACTTGTGCATCCTGGTGTCTGATAGGCATCCTGCAAGAGGCGGATCTCCAGGAGGCACCCGGCAATTTAAGGCCCAAGGACCCTGAACCATTGTACAAGCTTTTTCCCAGGGAAACAAAACTCACAAGCCACTGTTCTGGGTGTCAGTTTTCAGGACCCACTTGACACTCTAAAAACAGACCAAGTTGGCACTGGTGCCACCTTGCGTCTGGGAGGCATCCTGCGAGAGGCGGATCTCCAGGAGGCACCCGGCAATTTAAGGCCCAAGGACCCTGAACCATTGTACAGGCTTTTTCCCTGGGAAACAAAACTAACAAGCCACTGTTCTGGGTGTCAGTTTTCAGGACCCACTTGGCACTCTCAAACCAGACCAAGTTGGCACTGGTGCCACCTTGCGTCTGGGAGGCATCCAGCAAGAGGTGATATTCCAGGAGGCACCCGGCAAGTTAAGGCCGCCGGACCCTGAACCATTATACAGGCTTTTTCCCTGGGAAACAAAACTCACAAGCCACTGTTCTGGGTGTCACTTTCCAGGACCCACTTGACACTCTCAAACTAGAAAAGTGGTCACCGGTGCTGCTTAGCGTCTGGGAGGCATCCTGCGAGAGGCCGAATTCCAGGAGGCACACAGCAATTTAATGTCGCAGGACCCTGAACCATTGTACAGGCTTTTTTCCATGGGAAAAAAAACTCACAAGCCACTGTTCTTGGTGTCAGTTTGCAGGTCCCACTTGGCACTCTCAAACCAGACAAAGTTGGCACTGGTGCCACCTTGCGTCTGGGAGGCATCCTGCGAGAGGTGCAATTCCAGGAGGACCCCGGAAATTTAAGGCCGCAGAACCCTGAACCTTTATACAGGATTTTTCCCTGGGAAACAAAACTCACAAGCCACTGTTCTGGGTGTCAGTTGTCAGGACTCAATTGGCACTCTCAAACCAGACCAAGTTGGCACTGGTGCCACCTTGCGTCTGGGAGGCATCCTGAAAGAGGCGGATCTCCAGGAGGCACCCTGCAATTTAAGGCCGCAGGACCCTGAACTATTGTACAGGCGTTTTCCCTGGGAAACAAAACTCACAAGCCACTGTTCTGGGTGTCAGTTTGCAGGACCCACTTGGCACTCTCAAACCAGACCAAGTTGGCACTGGAGCCACCTTTCGTCTGGGAGGCATCCTGCGAGAGGTGCAATTCCAGGAGGCACCTAGCAATTTAAGGCCGCAGGACCCTGAACCATTCAACAGGCGTTTTCCCTGGGAAACAAAACTCACAAGCCACTGTTCTGGGTGTCAGTTTTCAGGACCCACTTGGCACTCTCAAACCAGACCAAGTTGGCACTGGTGCCACCTTGCGTCTGGGAGTCATCCTGCGAGAGGTGCAGTTCCAGGAGTCACCTGGCAATTTAAGGCCGAAGGACCGTGAACCATTCAATAGGCTTTTTCCCAGGGTAAAAAAACTCAGAAGCCACTGTTCTGGGTGTCAGTTTCAGGACCCACTTGACACTCTAAAAACAGACCAAGTTGGCACTGGTGCCACCTTGCGTCTGGGAGGCATCCTGCGAGAGGCAGATCTCCAGGAGGCACCCGGCAATTTAAGGCCCCAGGATCCTGAACAATTGTACAGGTTTTTCCCTGGGAAACAAAACTCACAAGCCACTGTTCTGGGTGTCAGTTTTCAGGACCCACTTGGCACTCTCAAACCAGACCAAGTTGGCACTGGTGCCACCTGGCGTCTTGTAGGCATCCTGCGAGAGGCCAATTTCCAGGAGGCACACGGCAATTTAATGCCGCAGGACCCTGAACCATTATACAGGCTTTTTCCCTGGGAAACAAAACTCACAAGCCACTGTTCTGGGTGTCAGTTTTCAGGACCCACTTGGCACTCTCAAACCCGACCAAGTTGGCACTGGTGCCACCTTGCGTCTGCGAGGCATCCTGCGAGAGGCGCAATTCGAGGAGGCACCTGGCAATTTAAGACAGCAGGACCCTGAACGATTGTACAGGCTTTTTCCCTGGGAAACAAAACTCAAAAGCCACTGTTCTGTGTGTCAGTTTGCAGGACCCACTTGGCACTCTCAAACTAGACTAAGTGGGCAACCGTGCCGCTTAGCGTCTGGGAAACATCCTGCGAGTGGCGGAACTCCAGGAGGCACCCTTCAATTTCAGGCTGCAGCACCCTGAACCATTCTACGGGTTTTTTCCCTGGGAAACAAAACTCTGATGACACTGTTCTGGGTGGAAGTTAGCAGGACTCACTTGGAACTCTCAAACCAGACCAAGTTGGCACTGGTGCCACCTTGCTTCTGGAAGGCATCCTGGGAGAGGTGCTATTCCAGGAGGCATCCGGCAATTTAAGGCCGCAGGACCCTGAACCATTGTACAGGCTTTTTCCCTGGGAAACAAAACTCACAAGCCATTGTTCTGGGTGTCAGTTTGCAGGACACACTTGGCACTCTCAAACCAGAACAAGTTGGCACTGGTGCCACCTTGCGTCTGGGAGGCATCCTGCGAGAGGTGATATTCTAGGAGGCACCCGGCAAGTTAAGGCCGCCGGACCCTGAACCATTATACAGGCTTTTTCCCTGGGAAACAAAACTCACAAGCCACTGTTCTGGGTGTCAGTTTGCAGGACCCACTTGACACTCTAAAATCAGACCAAGTTGGCACTGGTGCCACCTTGCGTCTGGTAGGCATCCTGCGAGAGGTGCAATTCCAGGAGGCACCTGGCAATTTAAGGCCGCAGGACCAGGAACCATTCAACAGGCGTTTTCCCAGGGAAACAAAACTCAGAAGCCACTGTTCTGGGTGTCAGTTTTCAGGACCCACTTGACACTCTCAAACCAGACCAAGTTGGCACTGGTGCCACCTTGCGTCTTGGAGGCATCCTGCGAGAGGCCGAATTCCAGGAGGCACCCGGCAATTTAATGTCGCAGGACACTGAACCATTGTACAGGCTTTTTCCCTGGGAAACAAAACTCACAAGCCACTGTTCAGGGTGTCAGTTTGCAGGACCCACTTGGCACTCTCAAATCAGACCAAGTTGGCACTGGTGCCACCTTGCGTCTGGGAGGCATCCTGCGAGAGGTGCAATTCCAGGAGGCACCTGGCAATTTAAGGCCGCAGGACCCTGAACCATTCAACAGGCGTTTTCCCAGGGAAACAAAACTCAGAAGACACTGTTCTGGGTGTCAGTTTGCAGGACCCACTTGGCACTCTCAAACCAGACCAAGTTAGCACTGGTGCCACCTTGCGTCTGGGAGGCATCCTGCGAGAGGCGGCATCCCAGGAGGACCCCGGCAATTTAAGGCCGCAGGACCCTGAAGCATTGTACAGGCTTTTTCCCTGGGAAACAAAACTCACAAGCCACTGTTCTGGGTGTCAGTTTTCAGGACCCACTTGGCACTCTAAAACCAGACCAAGTTGGCACTGGTGCCACCTTGCGTCTGGGAGGCATCCCGCGAGAGGCGGATCTCCAGGAGTCACCTGGCAATTTAAGGCCGAAGGACCGTGAACCATTCAACAGGCTTTTTCCCTGGGAAAAAAAACTCAGAAGCCACTGTTCTGGGTGTCAGTTTTCAGGACCCACTTGGCACTCTCAAACCAGACCAAGTTGGCACTTGTGCATCCTGGAGTCTGGTAGGCATCCTGCAAGAGGCGGATCTCCAGGAGGCACCTGGCAATTTAAGGCCACAGGACCCTGAACCATTGTACAGGCTTTTTCCCTGGGAAATAAAACTCAGAAGCCACTTATCGGGGTGTCAGTTTGCAGGTCCCACTTGGCGCTCTCAAACCAGACCAAGTTGGCACTGGTGCCACCTTGCGTCTGGGAGGCATCCTGCGAGAGGTGCAACTCCAGGAGTCACTCGGCAATTTAAGGCCGCATTACCCTGAACCGTTGTACAGGATTTTTCCATGGGAAACAAAACTCACAAGCCACTGTTCTGGGTGTCAGTTTGCAGGACCCACTTGGCACTCAAAAACTAGACTATGTGGGCACCGGTGCCGCTTAGCGTCTGGGAAACATCCCGCGAGAGGCGGCATTCCAGGAGGCACCCGGCAATTTAGGGCCGCAGGACCCTGAACCATTGTACAAGCTTTTTCCCTGGGAAACAAAACTCACAAGCCACTGTTCTGGGTGTCAGTTTCAGGACCCACTTGACACTCTAAAAACAGACCAAGTTGGCACTGGTGCCACCTTGCGTCTGGGAGGCATCCTGCGAGAGGCAGATCTCCAGGAGGCACCCGGCAATTTAAGGCCCCAGGATCCTGAACAATTGTACAGGTTTTTCCCTGGGAAACAAAACTCACAAGCCACTGTTCTGGGTGTCAGTTTTCAGGACCCACTTGGCACTCTCAAACCAGACCAAGTTGGCACTGGTGCCACCCGGCGTCTTGTAGGCATCCTGCGAGAGGCCAATTTCCAGGAGGCACACGGCAATTTAATGCCGCAGGACCCTGAACCATTGTACAGGCTTTTTCCCTGGGAAACAAAACTCACAAGCCACTGTTCTGGGTGTCAGTTTTCAGGACACACTTGGCACTCTCAAACCAGACCAAGTTGGCACTGGTGCCACCTTGCGTCTGGGAGGCATCCAGCGAGAGGTGATATTCCAGGAGGCATCCGGCAAGTTAAGGCCGCCGGACCCTGAACCATTATACAGGCTTTTTCCCTGGGAAATAAAACTCAGAAGCCACTCTTCGGGGTGTCAGTTTGCAGGTCCCACTTGGCGCTCTCAAACCAGACCAAGTTGGCACTGGTGCCACCTTGCGTCTGGGAGGCATCCTGCGAGAGGTGCAATTCCAGGAGTCACCCGGCAATTTAAGGCCGCATTACCCTGAACCGTTGTACAGGATTTTTCCATGGGAAACAAAACTCACAAGCCACTGTTCTGGGTGTCAGTTTTCAGGACCCACTTGGCACTCACAAACTAGACTATGTAGGCACCAGTGCCGCTTACCGTCTGGGAAACATCCCGCGAGAGGCGGCATTCCAGGAGGCACCCGGCAATTTAGGGCCGCAGGACCCTGAACCATTGTACAGGTTTTTCCCTGGGAAACAAAACTCACAAGCCACTGTTCTGGGTGTCAGTTTTCAGGACCCACTTGGCACTCTCAAACCAGACCAAGTTGGCACTGGTGCCACCCGGCGTCTTGTAGGCATTCTGCGAGAGGCCAATTTCCAGGAGGCACACGGAAATTTAATGCCGCAGGACCCTGAACCATTGTACAGGCTTTTTCCCTGGGAAACAAAACTCACAAGCCACTGTTCTGGGTGTCAGTTTTCAGGACCCACTTGGCACTCTCAAACCCGACCAAGTTGGCACTGGTGCCACCTTGCGTCTGCGAGGCATCCTGCGAGAGGCGCAATTCGAGGAGGCACCTGGCAATTTAAGACAGCAGGACCCTGAACGATTGTACAGGCTTTTTCCCTGGGAAACAAAACTCAAAAGCCACT
Source organism: Fringilla coelebs (assembly GCF_963513975.1). Classification (NCBI taxonomy): domain Eukaryota; kingdom Metazoa; phylum Chordata; class Aves; order Passeriformes; family Fringillidae; genus Fringilla; species Fringilla coelebs. The sequence goes on along the minus strand of NW_028167310.1, from coordinate 39,310 downwards.
GTTCTGTGTGTCAGTTTGCAGGACCCACTTGGCACTCTCAAACTAGACTAAGTGGGCAACCGTGCCGCTTAGCGTCTGGGAAACATCCTGCGAGTGGCGGAACTCCAGGAGGCACCCTTCAATTTAAGGCTGCAGCACCCTGAACCATTCTACGGGTTTTTTCCCTGGGAAACAAAATTCTGATGACACTGTTCTGGGTGGAAGTTAGCAGGACTCACTTGGAACTCTCAAACCAGACCAAGTTGGCACTGGTGCCACCTTGCTTCTGGGAGGCATCCTGGGAGAGGTGCTATTCCAGGAGGCATCCGGCAATTTAAGGCCGCAGGACCCTGAACCATTGTACAGGCTTTTTCCCTGGGAAACAAAACTCACAAGCCATTGTTCTGGGTGTCAGTTTGCAGGACACACTTGGCACTCTCAAACCTGACCAAGTTGGCACTGGTGCCACTTTTCGTCTGGGAGGCATCCTGCGATACGCCGAATTCCAGGAGGCACCCGGCAACTTTGGGCCTCAGGCCCCTGCACCCTTCTACAGGCCTTTTTCCCTAGGAAACAAAACTCAGAAGTCACTGTTCTGGGTGTCAGTTTGCAGGACCCACTTGTCACTCTCAAACTAGACTAAGTGGGCAACGGTGCCGCTTAGCGTCTGGGAAACATCCTGCGAGAGGCCGAATTCCAGGAGGCACCCGGCAATTTAAGGCCGCAGGACCCTAAACCATTATACAGGCTTTTTCCCTGGGAAAAAAAACTCAGAAGCCACTGTTCTGGGTGTCAGTTTGCAGGTCCCACTTGGCACTCTCAAACAAGACCTAGTTGCCACTTGTGCCACCTTGCGTCTGGGAGGCATCCTGCGAGAGGCGGATCTCCAGGAGGCACCCGGCAATTTAAGGCCGCAGGACCCTGAACCATTGTACAGGCTTTTTCCCAGGGAAATAAAACTCACAAGACACTGTTCTGCGTGTCAGTTTTCAGGACCCACTTGGCACTCTCAAACTAGACCAAGTTTGTACTGCTGCCACTTTGCGTCAGGGAAGCCTCCCTGCAAGAGGTGCAATTCCAGGAGGCATCCGGCAATTTAAGGCTGCAGGACCCTGAACGATTGTACAGGCTTTTTCCCTGGGAAACAAAACTCACAAGCCATTGTTCTGGGGGTCAGTTTGCAGGTCCCACTTGGCACTCTCAAACCAGACCAAGTTGGCACTGGTGCCACCTTGCGTCTGGGAGACATCCTGCGAGAGGCGGATCCCCAGGAGGCACCTGGCAATTTAATGCCGCAGGACCCTAAACAATTGTACAGGCTTCTTCCCAAGTAAACAAAACTCACAAGCCACTGTTCTGGGTGTCAGTTTGCAGGACCCACTTGGCACTCACAAACTAGACTATGTGGGCACCGGTGCCGCTTAGCGTCTGGGAAACATCCCGCGAGAGGCGGTATTCCAGGAGGCACCCGGCAATGTAGGTCCGCAGGACCCTGAACCATTGTACAAGCTTTTTCCCAGGGAAACAAAACTCACAAGCCACTGTTCTGGGTGTCAGTTTTCAGGACCCACTTGACACTCTAAAAACAGACCAAGTTGGCACTGGTGCCACCTTGCGTCTGGCAGGCATCCAGCGAGAGGTGCAATTCCAGGAGTCACCCGGCAATTTAAGGCCGCATTACCCTGAACCGTTGTACAGGCTTTTTCCCTGGGAAACAAAACTCACAAGCCACTGTTCTGGGTGTCAGTTTTCAGGACCCACTTGGCACTCTCAAACCAGACCAAGTTGGCACTGGTGCCACCTTGCGTCTGGGAGGCATCCAGCGAGAGGTGATATTCCAGGAGGCACCCGGCAAGTTAAGGCCGCCGGACCCTGAACCATTATACAGGCTTTTTCCCTGGGAAACAAAACTCACAAGCCACTGTTCTGGGTGTCAGTTTGCAGGACCCACTTGACACTCTAAAATCAGACCAAGTTGGCACTGGTGCCACCTTGCGTCTGGGAGTCATCTTGCAAGAGGTGCAGTTCCAGGAGTCACCTGGCAATTTAAGGCCGAAGGACCGTGAATCATTCAACAGGCTTTTTCCCAGGGAAAAAAAACTCAGAAGCCACTGTTCTGGGTGTCAGTTTGCAGGACCCAATTGGCACTCTCAAACAAGACCAAGTAGCCACTTGTGCATCCTGGAGTCTGGTAGGCATCCTGCAAGAGGCGGATCTCCAGGAGGCACCCGGCAATTTAAGGCCACAGGACCCTGAACCATTGTACAGGCTTTTTCCCTGGGAAACAAAACTCAGAAGACACTGTTCTGGGTGTCAGTTTGCAGGACCCACTTGGCACTCTAAAACCAGACCAAGTTAGCACTGGTGCCACCTTGCGTCTGGGAGGCATCCTGCGAGAGGCGGCATCCCAGGAGGACCCCAGCAATTTAAGGCCGCAGGACCCTGAACCATTGTACAGGCTTTTTCCCTGGGAAACAAAACTCACAAGCCACTGTTCTGGGTGTCAGTTTGCAGGACCCACTTGGCACTCTAAAACCAGACCAAGTTGGCACTGGTGCCACCTTGCGTCTGGGAGGCATCCCACGAGAGGCGGATCTCCTGGAGTCACCTGGTAATTTAAGGCCGAAGGACCGTGAACCGTTGTACAGGATTTTTCCATGGGAAACAAAACTCACAAGCCACTGTTCTGGGTGTCAGTTTGCAGGACCCACTTGGCACTCAAAAACTAGACTATGTGGGCACCGGTGCCGCTTAGCGTCTGGGAAACATCCCGCGAGAGGCGGCATTCCAGGAGGCACCCGGCAATTTAGGGCCGCAGGACCCTGAACCATTGTACAAGCTTTTTCCCTGGGAAACAAAACTCACAAGACACTGTTCTGGGTGTCAGTTTCAGGACCCACTTGACACTCTAAAAACAGACCAAGTTGGCACTGGTGCCACCTTGCGTCTGGGAGGCATCCTGCGAGAGGCAGATCTCCAGGAGGCACCCGGCAATTTAAGGCCCCAGGATCCTGAACAATTGTACAGGTTTTTCCCTGGGAAACAAAACTCACAAGCCACTGTTCTGGGTGTCAGTTTTCAGGACCCACTTGGCACTCTCAAACCAGACCAAGTTGGCACTGGTGCCACCTGGCGTCTTGTAGGCATCCTGCGAGAGGCCAATTTCCAGGAGGCACACGGCAATTTAATGCCGCAGGACCCTGAACCATTATACAGGCTTTTTCCCTGGGAAACAAAACTCACAAGCCACTGTTCTGGGTGTCAGTTTTCAGGACCCACTTGGCACTCTCAAACCCGACCAAGTTGGCACTGGTGCCACCTTGCGTCTGCGAGGCATCCTGCGAGAGGCGCAATTCGAGGAGGCACCTGGCAATTTAAGACAGCAGGACCCTGAACGATTGTACAGGCTTTTTCCCTGGGAAACAAAACTCAAAAGCCACTGTTCTGTGTGTCAGTTTGCAGGACCCACTTGGCACTCTCAAACTAGACTAAGTGGGCAACCGTGCCGCTTAGCGTCTGGGAAACATCCTGCGAGTGGCGGAACTCCAGGAGGCACACTTCAATTTCAGGCTGCAGCACCCTGAACCATTCTACGGGTTTTTTCCCTGGGAAACAAAACTCTGATGACACTGTTCTGGGTGGAAGTTAGCAGGACTCACTTGGAACTCTCAAACCAGACCAAGTTGGCACTGGTGCCACCTTGCTTCTGGAAGGCATCCTGGGAGAGGTGCTATTCCAGGAGGCATCCGGCAATTTAAGGCCGCAGGACCCTGAACCATTGTACAGGCTTTTTCCCTGGGAAACAAAACTCACAAGCCATTGTTCTGGGTGTCAGTTTGCAGGACACACTTGGCACTCTCAAACCAGAACAAGTTGGCACTGGTGCCACCTTGCGTCTGGGAGGCATCCTGCGAGAGGTGATATTCTAGGAGGCACCCGGCAAGTTAAGGCCGCCGGACCCTGAACCATTATACAGGCTTTTTCCCTGGGAAACAAAACTCACAAGCCACTGTTCTGGGTGTCAGTTTGCAGGACCCACTTGACACTCTAAAATCAGACCAAGTTGGCACTGGTGCCACCTTGCGTCTGGTAGGCATCCTGCGAGAGGTGCAATTCCAGGAGGCACCTGGCAATTTAAGGCCGCAGGACCAGGAACCATTCAACAGGCGTTTTCCCAGGGAAACAAAACTCAGAAGCCACTGTTCTGGGTGTCAGTTTTCAGGACCCACTTGACACTCTCAAACCAGACCAAGTTGGCACTGGTGCCACCTTGCGTCTTGGAGGCATCCTGCGAGAGGCCGAATTCCAGGAGGCACCCGGCAATTTAATGTCGCAGGACACTGAACCATTGTACAGGCTTTTTCCCTGGGAAACAAAACTCACAAGCCACTGTTCTGGGTGTCAGTTTGCAGGACCCACTTGGCACTCTAAAATCAGACCAAGTTGGCACTGGTGCCACCTTGCGTCTGGGAGGCATCCTGCGAGAGGTGCAATTCCAGGAGGCACCTGGCAATTTAAGGCCGCAGGACCCTGAACCATTCAACAGGCGTTTTCCCAGGGAAACAAAACTCAGAAGACACTGTTCTGGGTGTCAGTTTGCAGGACCCACTTGGCACTCTCAAACCAGACCAAGTTAGCACTGGTGCCACCTTGCGTCTGGGAGGCATCCTGCGAGAGGCGGCATCCCAGGAGGACCCCGGCAATTTAAGGCCGCAGGACCCTGAAGCATTGTACAGGCTTTTTCCCTGGGAAACAAAACTCACAAGCCACTGTTCTGGGTGTCAGTTTTCAGGACCCACTTGGCACTCTAAAACCAGACCAAGTTGGCACTGGTGCCACCTTGCGTCTGGGAGGCATCCCGCGAGAGGCGGATCTCCAGGAGTCACCTGGCAATTTAAGGCCGAAGGACCGTGAACCATTCAACAGGCTTTTTCCCTGGGAAAAAAAACTCAGAAGCCACTGTTCTGGGTGTCAGTTTTCAGGACCCACTTGGCACTCTCAAACCAGACCAAGTTGGCACTTGTGCATCCTGGAGTCTGGTAGGCATCCTGCAAGAGGCGGATCTCCAGGAGGCACCTGGCAATTTAAGGCCACAGGACCCTGAACCATTGTACAGGCTTTTTCCCTGGGAAATAAAACTCAGAAGCCACTTATCGGGGTGTCAGTTTGCAGGTCCCACTTGGCGCTCTCAAACCAGACCAAGTTGGCACTGGTGCCACCTTGCGTCTGGGAGGCATCCTGCGAGAGGTGCAACTCCAGGAGTCACTCGGCAATTTAAGGCCGCATTACCCTGAACCGTTGTACAGGATTTTTCCATGGGAAACAAAACTCACAAGCCACTGTTCTGGGTGTCAGTTTGCAGGACCCACTTGGCACTCAAAAACTAGACTATGTGGGCACCGGTGCCGCTTAGCGTCTGGGAAACATCCCGCGAGAGGCGGCATTCCAGGAGGCACCCGGCAATTTAGGGCCGCAGGACCCTGAACCATTGTACAAGCTTTTTCCCTGGGAAACAAAACTCACAAGCCACTGTTCTGGGTGTCAGTTTCAGGACCCACTTGACACTCTAAAAACAGACCAAGTTGGCACTGGTGCCACCTTGCGTCTGGGAGGCATCCTGCGAGAGGCAGATCTCCAGGAGGCACCCGGCAATTTAAGGCCCCAGGATCCTGAACAATTGTACAGGTTTTTCCCTGGGAAACAAAACTCACAAGCCACTGTTCTGGGTGTCAGTTTTCAGGACCCACTTGGCACTCTCAAACCAGACCAAGTTGGCACTGGTGCCACCCGGCGTCTTGTAGGCATCCTGCGAGAGGCCAATTTCCAGGAGGCACACGGCAATTTAATGCCGCAGGACCCTGAACCATTGTACAGGCTTTTTCCCTGGGAAACAAAACTCACAAGCCACTGTTCTGGGTGTCAGTTTTCAGGACACACTTTTCACTCTCAAACCAGACCAAGTTGGCACTGGTGCCACCTTGCGTCTGGGAGGCATCCAGCGAGAGGTGATATTCCAGGAGGCATCCGGCAAGTTAAGGCCGCCGGACCCTGAACCATTATACAGGCTTTTTCCCTGGGAAATAAAACTCAGAAGCCACTCTTCGGGGTGTCAGTTTGCAGGTCCCACTTGGCGCTCTCAAACCAGACCAAGTTGGCACTGGTGCCACCTTGCGTCTGGGAGGCATCCTGCGAGAGGTGCAATTCCAGGAGTCACCCGGCAATTTAAGGCCGCATTACCCTGAACCGTTGTACAGGATTTTTCCATGGGAAACAAAACTCACAAGCCACTGTTCTGGGTGTCAGTTTTCAGGACCCACTTGGCACTCACAAACTAGACTATGTAGGCACCAGTGCCGCTTAGCGTCTGGGAAACATCCCGCGAGAGGCGGCATTCCAGGAGGCACCCGGCAATTTAGGGCCGCAGGACCCTGAACCATTGTACAGGTTTTTCCCTGGGAAACAAAACTCACAAGCCACTGTTCTGGGTGTCAGTTTTCAGGACCCACTTGGCACTCTCAAACCAGACCAAGTTGGCACTGGTGCCACCCGGCGTCTTGTAGGCATTCTGCGAGAGGCCAATTTCCAGGAGGCACACGGAAATTTAATGCCGCAGGACCCTGAACCATTGTACAGGCTTTTTCCCTGGGAAACAAAACTCACAAGCCACTGTTCTGGGTGTCAGTTTTCAGGACCCACTTGGCACTCTCAAACCCGACCAAGTTGGCACTAGTGCCACCTTGCGTCTGCGAGGCATCCTGCGAGAGGCGCAATTCGAGGAGGCACCTGGCAATTTAAGACAGCAGGACCCTGAACGATTGTACAGGCTTTTTCCCTGGGAAACAAAACTCAAAAGCCACTGTTCTGTGTGTCAGTTTGCAGGACCCACTTGGCACTCTCAAACTAGACTAAGTGGGCAACCGTGCCGCTTAGCGTCTGGGAAACATCCTGCGAGTGGCGGAACTCCAGGAGGCACCCTTCAATTTAAGGCTGCAGCACCCTGAACCATTCTACGGGTTTTTTCCCTGGGAAACAAAATTCTGATGACACTGTTCTGGGTGGAAGTTAGCAGGACTCACTTGGAACTCTCAAACCAGACCAAGTTGGCACTGGTGCCACCTTGCTTCTGGGAGGCATCCTGGGAGAGGTGCTATTCCAGGAGGCATCCGGCAATTTAAGGCCGCAGGACCCTGAACCATTGTACAGGCTTTTTCCCTGGGAAACAAAACTCACAAGCCATTGTTCTGGGTGTCAGTTTGCAGGACACACTTGGCACTCTCAAACCTGACCAAGTTGGCACTGGTGCCACTTTTCGTCTGGGAGGCATCCTGCGATACGCCGAATTCCAGGAGGCACCCGGCAACTTTGGGCCTCAGGCCCCTGCACCCTTCTACAGGCCTTTTTCCCTAGGAAACAAAACTCAGAAGTCACTGTTCTGGGTGTCAGTTTGCAGGACCCACTTGTCACTCTCAAACTAGACTAAGTGGGCAACGGTGCCGCTTAGCGTCTGGGAAACATCCTGCGAGAGGCCGAATTCCAGGAGGCACCCGGCAATTTAAGGCCGCAGGACCCTAAACCATTATACAGGCTTTTTCCCTGGGAAAAAAAACTCAGAAGCCACTGTTCTGGGTGTCAGTTTGCAGGTCCCACTTGGCACTCTCAAACAAGACCTAGTTGCCACTTGTGCCACCTTGCGTCTGGGAGGCATTCTGCGAGAGGCGGATCTCCAGGAGGCACCCGGCAATTTAAGGCCGCAGGACCCTGAACCATTGTACAGGCTTTTTCCCAGGGAAATAAAACTCACAAGACACTGTTCTGCGTGTCAGTTTTCAGGACCCACTTGGCACTCTCAAACTAGACCAAGTTTGTACTGCTGCCACTTTGCGTCAGGGAAGCCTCCCTGCAAGAGGTGCAATTCCAGGAGGCATCCGGCAATTTAAGGCTGCAGGACCCTGAACGATTGTACAGGCTTTTTCCCTGGGAAACAAAACTCACAAGCCATTGTTCTGGGGGTCAGTTTGCAGGTCCCACTTGGCACTCTCAAACCAGACCAAGTTGGCACTGGTGCCACCTTGCGTCTGGGAGACATCCTGCGAGAGGCGGATCCCCAGGAGGCACCTGGCAATTTAATGCCGCAGGACCCTAAACAATTGTACAGGCTTCTTCCCAAGTAAACAAAACTCACAAGCCACTGTTCTGGGTGTCAGTTTGCAGGACCCACTTGGCACTCACAAACTAGACTATGTGGGCACCGGTGCCGCTTAGCGTCTGGGAAACATCCCGCGAGAGGCGGTATTCCAGGAGGCACCCGGCAATGTAGGTCCGCAGGACCCTGAACCATTGTACAAGCTTTTTCCCAGGGAAACAAAACTCACAAGCCACTGTTCTGGGTGTCAGTTTTCAGGACCCACTTGACACTCTAAAAACAGACCAAGTTGGCACTGGTGCCACCTTGCGTCTGGCAGGCATCCAGCGAGAGGTGCAATTCCAGGAGTCACCCGGCAATTTAAGGCCGCATTACCCTGAACCGTTGTACAGGCTTTTTCCCTGGGAAACAAAACTCACAAGCCACTGTTCTGGGTGTCAGTTTTCAGGACCCACTTGGCACTCTCAAACCAGACCAAGTTGGCACTGGTGCCACCTTGCGTCTGGGAGGCATCCAGCGAGAGGTGATATTCCAGGAGGCACCCGGCAAGTTAAGGCCGCCGGACCCTGAACCATTATACAGGCTTTTTCCCTGGGAAACAAAACTCACAAGCCACTGTTCTGGGTGTCAGTTTGCAGGACCCACTTGACACTCTAAAATCAGACCAAGTTGGCACTGGTGCCACCTTGCGTCTGGGAGTCATCTTGCAAGAGGTGCAGTTCCAGGAGTCACCTGGCAATTTAAGGCCGAAGGACCGTGAATCATTCAACAGGCTTTTTCCCAGGGAAAAAAAACTCAGAAGCCACTGTTCTGGGTGTCAGTTTGCAGGACCCAATTGGCACTCTCAAACAAGACCAAGTAGCCACTTGTGCATCCTGGAGTCTGGTAGGCATCCTGCAAGAGGCGGATCTCCAGGAGGCACCCGGCAATTTAAGGCCACAGGACCCTGAACCATTGTACAGGCTTTTTCCCTGGGAAACAAAACTCAGAAGACACTGTTCTGGGTGTCAGTTTGCAGGACCCACTTGGCACTCTAAAACCAGACCAAGTTAGCACTGGTGCCACCTTGCGTCTGGGAGGCATCCTGCGAGAGGCGGCATCCCAGGAGGACCCCAGCAATTTAAGGCCGCAGGACCCTGAACCATTGTACAGGCTTTTTCCCTGGGAAACAAAACTCACAAGCCACTGTTCTGGGTGTCAGTTTGCAGGACCCACTTGGCACTCTAAAACCAGACCAAGTTGGCACTGGTGCCACCTTGCGTCTGGGAGGCATCCCGCGAGAGGCGGATCTCCTGGAGTCACCTGGTAATTTAAGGCCGAAGGACCGTGAACCGTTGTACAGGATTTTTCCATGGGAAACAAAACTCACAAGCCACTGTTCTGGGTGTCAGTTTGCAAGACCCACTTGGCACTCACAAACTAGACTATGTGGGCACCGGTGCCGCTTAGCGTCTGGGAAACATCCCGCGAGAGGCGGCATTCCAGGAGGCACCCGGCAATTTAGGGCCGCAGGACCCTGAACCATTGTACATGCTTTTTCCCTGGGAAACAAAACTCACAAGCCACTGTTCTGGGTGTCAGTTTCAGGACCCACTTGACACTCTAAAAACAGACCAAGTTGGCACTGGTGCCACCTTGCGTCTGGGAGGCATCCTGCGAGAGGCAGATCTCGAGGAGGCACCCGGCAATTTAAGGCCCCAGGATCCTGAACAATTGTACAGGTTTTTCCCTGGGAAACAAAACTCACAAGCCACTGTTCTGGGTGTCAGTTTGCAGGACACACTTGGCACTCTCAAACCAGACCAAGTTGGCACTGGTGCCACCTGGCGTCTTGTAGGCATCCTGCGAGAGGCCAATTTCCAGGAGGCACACGGAAATTTAATGCCGCAGGACCCTGAACCATTGTACAGGCTTTTTCCCTGGGAAACAAAACTCACAAGCCACTGTTCTGGGTGTCAGTTTTCAGGACCCACTTGGCACTCTCAAACCCGACCAAGTTGGCACTGGTGCCACCTTGCGTCTGCGAGGCATCCTGCGAGAGGCGCAATTCGAGGAGGCACCTGGCAATTTAAGACAGCAGGACCCTGAACGATTGTACAGGCTTTTTCCCTGGGAAACAAAACTCAAAAGCCATTGTTCTGTGTGTCAGTTTGCAGGACCCACTTGGCACTCTCAAACTAGACTAAGTGGGCAACCGTGCCGCTTAGCGTCTGGGAAACATCCTGCGAGTGGCGGAACTCCAGAAGGCAGCCTTCAATTTAAGGCTGCAGCACCCTGAACCATTCTACGGGTTTTTTCCCTGGGAAACAAAACTCTGATGACACTGTTCTGGGTGGAAGTTAGCAGGACTCACTTGGAACTCTCAAACCAGACCAAGTTGGCACTGGTGCCACCTTGCTTCTGGGAGGCATCCTGGGAGAGGTGCTATTCCAGGAGGCATCCGGCAATTTAAGGCCGCAGGACCCTGAACCATTGTACAGGCTTTTTCCCTGGGAAACAAAACTCACAAGCCATTGTTCTGGGTGTCAGTTTGCAGGACACACTTGGCACTCTCAAACCTGACCAAGTTGGCACTGGTGCCACTTTTCGTCTGGGAGGCATCCTGCGAAACGCCGAATTCCAGGAGGCACCCGGCAACTTTGGGCCTCAGGCCCCTGCACCCTTCTAAAGGCCTTTTTCCCTAGGAAACAAAACTCAGAAGTCACTGTTCTGGGTGTCAGTTTGCAGGACACACTTGGCACTCTCAAACTAGACTAAGTGGGCAACGGTGCCGCTTAGCGTCTGGGAAACATCCTGCGAGAGGCCGAATTCCAGGAGGCACCCGGCAATTTAAGGCCGCAGGACCCTAAACCATTATACAGGCTTTTTCCCTGGGAAAAAAAACTCAGAAGCCACTGTTCTGGGTGTCAGTTTGCAGGTCCCACTTGGCACTCTCAAACAAGACCAAGTTGCCACTTGTGCCACCTTGCGTCTGGGAGGCCTCCTGCGAGAGGCGGGTCTCCAGGAGGCACCCGGCAATTTAAGGCCGCAGGACCCTGAACCATTGTATAGGCTTTTTCCCAGGGAAATAAAACTCACAAGACACTGTTCTGCGTGTCAGTTTTCAGGACCCACTTGGCACTCTCAAACTAGACCAAGTTTGCACTGCTGCCACTTTGCGTCAGGGAAGCCTCCCTGCAAGAGGTGCAATTCCAGGAGGCATCCGGCAATTTAAGGCTGCAGGACCCTGAACGATTGTACAGGCTTTTTCCCTGGGAAACAAAACTCACAAGCCACTGTTCAGGGTGTCAGTTTGCAGGTCCCACTTGGCACTCTCAAACCAGACCAAGTTGGCACTGGTGCCACCTTGCGTCTGGGAGACATCCTGCGAGAGGCGGATCCCCAGGAGGCACCTGGCAATTTAATGCCGCAGGACCCTAAACAATTGTACAGGCTTCTTCCCAAGTAAACAAAACTCACAAGCCACTGTTCTGGGTGTCAATTTGCAGGACCCACTTGGCACTCACAAACTAGACTATGTGGGCACCGGTGCCGCTTAGCGTCTGGGAAACATCCCGCGAGAGGCGGCATTCTAGGAGGCACCCGGCAATGTAGGGCCGCAGGACCCTGAACCATTGTACAAGCTTTTTCCCAGGGAAACAAAACTCAGAAGCCACTGTTCTGGGTGTCAGTTTTCAGGACCCACTTGACACTCTAAAAACAGACCAAGTTGGCACTGGTGCCACCTTGCATCTGGGAGGCATCCTGCGAGAGGCGGATCTCCAAGAGGCACCCGGAAATTTAAGGCCCAAGGACCCTGAACCATTGTACAGGCTTTTTCCCTGGGAAACAAAACTCACAAGCCACTGTTCTGGGTGTCAGTTTTCAGGACCCACTTGGCACTCTCAAACCAGACCAAGTTGGCACTGGTGCCACCTTGCGTCTGGGAGGCATCCAGCGAGAGGTGATATTCCAGGAGGCACCCGGCAAGTTAAGGCCGCCGGACCCTGAACCATTATACAGGCTTTTTCCCTGGGAAACAAAACTCACAAGCCACTGTTCTGGGTGTCAGTTTGCAGGACCCACTTGACACTCTAAAATCAGACCAAGTTGGCACTTGTGCCACCTTGCGTCTGGTAGGCATCCTGCGAGAGGTGCAATTCCCGGAGGCACCTGGCAATTTAAGGCCGCAGGACCAGGAACCATTCAACAGGCGTTTTCCCAGGGAAACAAAACTCAGAAGCCACTGTTCTGGGTGTCAGTTTTCAGGACCCACTTGACACTCTAAAACCAGACCAAGTTAGCACTGGTGCCACCTTGCGTCTTGGAGGCATCCTGCGAGAGGCCGAATTCCAGGAGGCACCCGGCAATTTAATGTCGCAGGACACTGAACCATTGTACAGGCTTTTTCCCTGGGAAACAAAACTCACAAGCCACTGTTCTGGGTGTCAGTTTGCAGGACTCACTTGGCACTCTCAAACCAGACCAAGTTGGCACTGGTGCCGCCTTGCGTCTGGGAGTCATCTTGCAAGAAGTGCAGTTCCAGGAGTCACCTGGCAATTTAAGGCCGAAGGACCGTGAATCATTCAACAGGCTTTTTCCCAGGGAAAAAAAACTCAGAAGCCACTGTTCTGGGTGTCAGTTTGCAGGACCCAATTGGCAGTCTCAAACTAGACCAAGTTGGCACTTGTGCATCCTGGAGTCTGGTAGGCATCCTGCAAGAGGCGGATCTCCAGGAGGCACCCGGCAATTTAAGGCCACAGGACCCTGAACCGTTGTACAGGCTTTTTCCCTGGGAAACAAAACTCAGAAGACACTGTTCTGGGTGTCAGTTTGCAGGACCCACTTGGCACTCTAAAACCAGACCAAGTTGGCACTGGTGCCACCTTGCGTCTGGGAGGCATCCTGCGAGAGGCGGCATCCCAGGAGGACCCCGGCAATTTAAGGCCGCAGGACCCTGAACCATTGTACAGGCTTTTTCCCTGGGAAACAAAACTCAGAAGCCACTGTTCTGGGTGTCAGTTTTCAGGACCCACTTGGCACTCTAAAACCAGACCAAGTTGGCACTGGTGCCACCTTGCGTCTGGGAGGCATCCCGCGAGAGGCGGATCTCCAGGAGTCACCTGGCAATTTAAGGCCGAAGGACCGTGAACCATTGAACAGCCTTTTTCCCTGGGAAAAAAAACTCAGAAGCCACTGTTCTGGGTGTCAGTTTTCAGGACCCACTTGGCACTCTCAAACCAGAGCAAGTTGGCACTTGTGCATCCTGGAGTCTGGAAGGCATCCTGCAAGAGGCGGATCTCCAGGAGGCACCTGGCAATTTAAGGCCACAGGACCCTGAACCATTGTACAGGCTTTTTCCCTGGGAAATAAAACTCAGAAGCCACTCTTCGGGGTGTCAGTTTGCAGGTCCCACTTGGCGCTCTCAAACCAGACCAAGTGTGCACTGGTGCCACCTTGCGTCTGGGAGGCATCCTGCGAGAGGTGCAATTCCAGGAGTCACCCGGCAATTTAAGGCCGCATTACCCTGAACCGTTGTACAGGATTTTTCCATGGGAAACAAAACTCACAAGCCACTGTTTTGGGTGTCAGTTTGCAGGACCCACTTGGCACTCACAAACTAGACTATGTGGGCACCGGTGCCGCTTAGCGTCTGGGAAACATCCCGCGAGAGGCGGCATCCCAGGAGGCACCCGGCAATGTAGGGCCGCAGGACCCTGAACCATTGTACAAGCTTTTTCCCAGGGAAACAAAACTCAGAAGCCACTGTTCTGGGTGTCAGTTTTCAGGACCCACTTGACACTCTAAAAACAGACCAAGTTGGCACTTGTGCCACCTTGCGTCTGGTAGGCATCCTGCGAGAGGTGCAATTCCAGGAGGCACCTGGCAATTTAAGGCCGCAGGACCAGGAACCATTCAACAGGCGTTTTCCCAGGGAAACAAAACTCAGAAGCCACTGTTCTGGGTGTCAGTTTTCAGGACCCACTTGGCACTCTCAAACCAGACCAAGTTGGCACTGGTGCCACCTGGCGTCTTGTAGGCATCCTGCGAGAGGCCAATTTCCAGGAGGCACACGGCAATTTAATGCCGCAGGACCCTGAACCATTGTAGAGGCTTTTTCCCTGGGAAACAAAACTCAAAAGCCACTGTTCTGTGTGTCAGTTTGCAGGACCCACTTGGCACTCTCAAACTAGACTAAGTGGGCAACCGTGCCGCTTAGCGTCTGGGAAACATCCTGCGAGTGGCGGAACTCCAGGAGGCACCCTTCAATTTAAGGCTGCAGCACGCTGAACCATTCTACGGGTTTTTTCCCTGGGAAACAAAACTCTGATGACACTGTTCTGGGTGGAAGTTAGCAGGACTCACTTGGAACTCTCAAACAAGACCAAGTTGGCACTGGTGCCACCTTGCCTCTGGGAGGCATCCTGCGAGAGGCGGATCTCCAGGAGGCACCCGGCAATTTAAGGCCCAAGGACCCTGAACCATTGTACAGGCTTTTTCCCTGGGAAACAAAACTCACAAGCCACTGTTCTGGGTGTCAGTTTTCAGGACCCACTTGGCACTCTCAAACCAGACCAAGTTGGCACTGCTGCCACTTTGCGTCAGGGAAGCCTTCCTGCAAGAGGTGCAATTCCAGGAGGCATCCGGCAATTTAAGGCTGCAGGACCCTGAACGATTGTACAGGCTTTTTCCCTGGGAAACAAAACTCACAAGCCATTGTTCTGGGTGTCAGTTTGAAGGTCCCACTTGGCACTCTCAAACCAGACCAAGTTGGCACTGGTGCCACCTTGCGTCTGGGAGACATCCTGCGAGAGGCGGATCCCCAGGAGGCACCTGGCAATTTAATGCCGCAGGACCCTAAACAATTGTACAGGCTTCTTCCTAAGTAAACAAAACTCACAAGCCACTGTTCTGGGTGTCAGTTTGCAGGACCCACTTGGCACTCTCAAACCCGACTAAGTTTGCAGTGGTGCCACCTTGCGTCTGGGAGGCATCCTGGGAGAGGGGGATCTCCAGGAGACACCTGGAAATTTAAGGCCGCATGACCCTAAACCATTGTACAGGCTTTTTCACTCGGAAAAAAAACTTACAAGCCACTGTTCTGGGTGTCAGTTTTCAGGACCCACTTGGCACTCTCAAACCAGACCAAGTTGGCACTCGTGCCAACTTGCGTCTGGGAGGCATCCTGCAAGAGGTGCAATTCCAGGAGGCATCCGGCAATTAAGGGCCGCAGGTCCCTGAACCATTGTACAGGCTTTTTCCCTGGGAAACAAAACTCACAAGCCACTGTTCTGGGTGTCAGTTTTCAGGACCCACTTGACACTCTCAAACCAGACTAAGTTGGCACTGGTGCCACCTTGCGTCTTGGAGGCATCCTGCGAGAGGCGCAATTCCAGGAGGCACACGGCAATTTAAGGCTGCAAGACCCTGAACCATTCTACAGGTTTTTTCCCTCGGAAACAAAAGTCAGAGGCCACTGTTCTGGGTGTAAGTTAGCAGGACTCACTTGGAACTCTCAAACCAGACCAAGTTGGCACTGGTGCCACCTTGCGTCTGGGAGGCATCCTGGGAGAGGTGCAATTCCAGGAGGCATCCGGCAATTTAAGGCCGCAGGACCCTGAACCATTGTACAGGCTTTTTCCCTGGGAAAAAAAACTCACAAGCCATTGTTCTGGGTGTCAGTTTGCAGGACCCACTTGGCACTCTCAAACCAGACCAAGTGGGCTCTAGTGCCGCTTAGCGTCTGGGAGGCATCCTGCAAGATGGGTAATTCCAGGAGGAACCTGGCTATAAAAGGCCGCAGGACCCTAAACAATTCTACAGACTTTCTCCCAGGGAAACAAAACTCACAAGCCACTGTTCTGGGTGTCAGTTTGCAGGACACACTTGGCATGCTAAATCTAGACCAAGTTGGCACGGGTGCCACTTTGCGTCTGGGAGGCATCCTGCGAGAGGTGCAATTCCAGGAGGCAACTTGCAACTTAGGGCCTCAGGCCCCTGAACCATTGTACAGGCTTTTAGCCTGGGAAACAAAACTCACAAGCCACTGTTCTTGGTGTCAATTTTCAGGACCCACCTGGCACTCTCAAACCAGACCAAGTTGGCACTGCTGCAACTTTGCGTCTAGGAGGCATCCTGTGAGAGGTGCAATTCCAGGAGGCATGCGGCAATTTAAGGCCGCAGGACCCTAAACAATTGTACAGGCTTTTTCCTAGGGATACAAAACTCACAAGCCACTGTTCTGGGTGTCAGTTTGCAGGACCAACTTGGCACTCTCAAACTAGACCAAGTTGGCATTGGTGCCACTTTTCGTCTGGGAGGCATCCTGCGAGACGCCGAATTCCAGGAGGCACCCGGCAAGTTAGGGCCTCAGGCCCCTGCACCCTTCTACAGGCCTTTTTCTCTGGGAAACAAAACTCAAATGCCACTGTTATGGGTGTCAGTTTGCAGGTCCCACTTGGCACTCTCAAACCAGACCAAGTTGGTACTTGTGCCACCTTGCATCTCAAAGGCATCCGGCGAGAGGCGGATCGCCAGGAGACATCCGGAAATTTAAGGCCGCAGGACCCTAAACCATTGTACAGGCTTTTTCCCAGGGAAACAAAACTCACAAGCCACTGTTCTGAGTGTCAGTTTTCAGGACCCACTTGGCACTCTCAAACTAGACCAAGTTGGCACGGGTGCCACTTTGTGTCTGGAAGGCATGCTGCGAGACGCCTAATTATAGGAGACACCCAGCAACTTAGGGCCTCAGGGCCCTCCACCCTTCTACAGGCCTTTTTCCCTGGGAAACAAAACTCAGAAGCCACTGTCCTGGGTGTCAGTTTGCAGAACCCACTTGGCACTCTGAAACTAGACTAAGTGGGCACCGGTTCCGCTTAGCGTCTGGGAAACATCCTGCGAGAGGCAGAATTCCAGGAGGCACCCGGCAATTTAAGGCCGCAGGACCCTGAACCATTGTACAGGCTTTTTCCCTGGTAAACAAAACTCAGATGCCACTATTCTGGGTGTCAGTTTGCAGGTCCCACTTGGCACTCTCAAACCAGACCAAGTTAGCACTAGTGCCACCTTGCTTCTGGGAGGCATCCTGGGAGAGGTGCTATTCCAGGAGGCATCCGGCAATTTAAGGCCGCAGGACCCTGAACCATTGTACAGGCTTTTTCCCTCGGAAACAAAACTCACAAGCCATTGTTCTGGGTGTCAGTTTGCAGGACACACTTGGCACTCTCAAACCTGACCAAGTTGGCACTGGTGCCACTTTTCGTCTGGGAGGCATCCTGCGAAACGCCGAATTCCAGGAGGCACCCGGCAACTTTGGGCCTCAGGCCCCTGCACCCTTCTAAAGGCCTTTTTCCCTAGGAAACAAAACTCAGAAGTCACTGTTCTGGGTGTCAGTTTGCAGGACACACTTGGCACTCTCAAACTAGACTAAGTGGGCAACGGTGCCGCTTAGCGTCTGGGAAACATCCTGCGAGAGGCCGAATTCCAGGAGGCACCCGGCAATTTAAGGCCGCAGGACCCTAAACCATTATACAGGCTTTTTCCCTGGGAAAAAAAACTCAGAAGCCACTGTTCTGGGTGTCAGTTTGCAGGTCCCACTTGGCACTCTCAAACAAGACCAAGTTGCCACTTGTGCCACCTTGCGTCTGGGAGGCCTCCTGCGAGAGGCGGGTCTCCAGGAGGCACCCGGCAATTTAAGGCCGCAGGACCCTGAACCATTGTATAGGCTTTTTCCCAGGGAAATAAAACTCACAAGACACTGTTCTGCGTGTCAGTTTTCAGGACCCACTTGGCACTCTCAAACTAGACCAAGTTTGCACTGCTGCCACTTTGCGTCAGGGAAGCCTCCCTGCAAGAGGTGCAATTCCAGGAGGCATCCGGCAATTTAAGGCTGCAGGACCCTGAACGATTGTACAGGCTTTTTCCCTGGGAAACAAAACTCACAAGCCACTGTTCAGGGTGTCAGTTTGCAGGTCCCACTTGGCACTCTCAAACCAGACCAAGTTGGCACTGGTGCCACCTTGCGTCTGGGAGACATCCTGCGAGAGGCGGATCCCCAGGAGGCACCTGGCAATTTAATGCCGCAGGACCCTAAACAATTGTACAGGCTTCTTCCCAAGTAAACAAAACTCACAAGCCACTGTTCTGGGTGTCAATTTGCAGGACCCACTTGGCACTCACAAACTAGACTATGTGGGCACCGGTGCCGCTTAGCGTCTGGGAAACATCCCGCGAGAGGCGGCATTCTAGGAGGCACCCGGCAATGTAGGGCCGCAGGACCCTGAACCATTGTACAAGCTTTTTCCCAGGGAAACAAAACTCAGAAGCCACTGTTCTGGGTGTCAGTTTTCAGGACCCACTTGACACTCTAAAAACAGACCAAGTTGGCACTGGTGCCACCTTGCATCTGGGAGGCATCCTGCGAGAGGCGGATCTCCAAGAGGCACCCGGAAATTTAAGGCCCAAGGACCCTGAACCATTGTACAGGCTTTTTCCCTGGGAAACAAAACTCACAAGCCACTGTTCTGGGTGTCAGTTTTCAGGACCCACTTGGCACTCTCAAACCAGACCAAGTTGGCACTGGTGCCACCTTGCGTCTGGGAGGCATCCAGCGAGAGGTGATATTCCAGGAGGCACCCGGCAAGTTAAGGCCGCCGGACCCTGAACCATTATACAGGCTTTTTCCCTGGGAAACAAAACTCACAAGCCACTGTTCTGGGTGTCAGTTTGCAGGACCCACTTGACACTCTAAAATCAGACCAAGTTGGCACTTGTGCCACCTTGCGTCTGGTAGGCATCCTGCGAGAGGTGCAATTCCAGGAGGCACCTGGCAATTTAAGGCCGCAGGACCAGGAACCATTCAACAGGCGTTTTCCCAGGGAAACAAAACTCAGAAGCCACTGTTCTGGGTGTCAGTTTTCAGGACCCACTTGACACTCTAAAACCAGACCAAGTTAGCACTGGTGCCACCTTGCGTCTTGGAGGCATCCTGCGAGAGGCCGAATTCCAGGAGGCACCCGGCAATTTAATGTCGCAGGACACTGAACCATTGTACAGGCTTTTTCCCTGGGAAACAAAACTCACAAGCCACTGTTCTGGGTGTCAGTTTGCAGGACTCACTTGGCACTCTCAAACCAGACCAAGTTGGCACTGGTGCCGCCTTGCGTCTGGGAGTCATCTTGCAAGAAGTGCAGTTCCAGGAGTCACCTGGCAATTTAAGGCCGAAGGACCGTGAATCATTCAACAGGCTTTTTCCCAGGGAAAAAAAACTCAGAAGCCACTGTTCTGGGTGTCAGTTTGCAGGACCCAATTGGCAGTCTCAAACTAGACCAAGTTGGCACTTGTGCATCCTGGAGTCTGGTAGGCATCCTGCAAGAGGCGGATCTCCAGGAGGCACCCGGCAATTTAAGGCCACAGGACCCTGAACCGTTGTACAGGCTTTTTCCCTGGGAAACAAAACTCAGAAGACACTGTTCTGGGTGTCAGTTTGCAGGACCCACTTGGCACTCTAAAACCAGACCAAGTTGGCACTGGTGCCACCTTGCGTCTGGGAGGCATCCTGCGAGAGGCGGCATCCCAGGAGGACCCCGGCAATTTAAGGCCGCAGGACCCTGAACCATTGTACAGGCTTTTTCCCTGGGAAACAAAACTCAGAAGCCACTGTTCTGGGTGTCAGTTTTCAGGACCCACTTGGCACTCTAAAACCAGACCAAGTTGGCACTGGTGCCACCTTGCGTCTGGGAGGCATCCCGCGAGAGGCGGATCTCCAGGAGTCACCTGGCAATTTAAGGCCGAAGGACCGTGAACCATTGAACAGCCTTTTTCCCTGGGAAAAAAAACTCAGAAGCCACTGTTCTGGGTGTCAGTTTTCAGGACCCACTTGGCACTCTCAAACCAGAGCAAGTTGGCACTTGTGCATCCTGGAGTCTGGAAGGCATCCTGCAAGAGGCGGATCTCCAGGAGGCACCTGGCAATTTAAGGCCACAGGACCCTGAACCATTGTACAGGCTTTTTCCCTGGGAAATAAAACTCAGAAGCCACTCTTCGGGGTGTCAGTTTGCAGGTCCCACTTGGCGCTCTCAAACCAGACCAAGTGTGCACTGGTGCCACCTTGCGTCTGGGAGGCATCCTGCGAGAGGTGCAATTCCAGGAGTCACCCGGCAATTTAAGGCCGCATTACCCTGAACCGTTGTACAGGATTTTTCCATGGGAAACAAAACTCACAAGCCACTGTTTTGGGTGTCAGTTTGCAGGACCCACTTGGCACTCACAAACTAGACTATGTGGGCACCGGTGCCGCTTAGCGTCTGGGAAACATCCCGCGAGAGGCGGCATCCCAGGAGGCACCCGGCAATGTAGGGCCGCAGGACCCTGAACCATTGTACAAGCTTTTTCCCAGGGAAACAAAACTCAGAAGCCACTGTTCTGGGTGTCAGTTTTCAGGACCCACTTGACACTCTAAAAACAGACCAAGTTGGCACTTGTGCCACCTTGCGTCTGGTAGGCATCCTGCGAGAGGTGCAATTCCAGGAGGCACCTGGCAATTTAAGGCCGCAGGACCAGGAACCATTCAACAGGCGTTTTCCCAGGGAAACAAAACTCAGAAGCCACTGTTCTGGGTGTCAGTTTTCAGGACCCACTTGGCACTCTCAAACCAGACCAAGTTGGCACTGGTGCCACCTGGCGTCTTGTAGGCATCCTGCGAGAGGCCAATTTCCAGGAGGCACACGGCAATTTAATGCCGCAGGACCCTGAACCATTGTAGAGGCTTTTTCCCTGGGAAACAAAACTCAAAAGCCACTGTTCTGTGTGTCAGTTTGCAGGACCCACTTGGCACTCTCAAACTAGACTAAGTGGGCAACCGTGCCGCTTAGCGTCTGGGAAACATCCTGCGAGTGGCGGAACTCCAGGAGGCACCCTTCAATTTAAGGCTGCAGCACGCTGAACCATTCTACGGGTTTTTTCCCTGGGAAACAAAACTCTGATGACACTGTTCTGGGTGGAAGTTAGCAGGACTCACTTGGAACTCTCAAACCAGACCAAGTTGGCACTGGTGCCACCTTGCCTCTGGGAGGCATCCTGCGAGAGGCGGATCTCCAGGAGGCACCCGGCAATTTAAGGCCCAAGGACCCTGAACCATTGTACAGGCTTTTTCCCTGGGAAACAAAACTCACAAGCCACTGTTCTGGGTGTCAGTTTTCAGGACCCACTTGGCACTCTCAAACCAGACCAAGTTGGCACTGCTGCCACTTTGCGTCAGGGAAGCCTTCCTGCAAGAGGTGCAATTCCAGGAGGCATCCGGCAATTTAAGGCTGCAGGACCCTGAACGATTGTACAGGCTTTTTCCCTGGGAAACAAAACTCACAAGCCATTGTTCTGGGTGTCAGTTTGAAGGTCCCACTTGGCACTCTCAAACCAGACCAAGTTGGCACTGGTGCCACCTTGCGTCTGGGAGACATCCTGCGAGAGGCGGATCCCCAGGAGGCACCTGGCAATTTAATGCCGCAGGACCCTAAACAATTGTACAGGCTTCTTCCTAAGTAAACAAAACTCACAAGCCACTGTTCTGGGTGTCAGTTTGCAGGACCCACTTGGCACTCTCAAACCCGACTAAGTTTGCAGTGGTGCCACCTTGCGTCTGGGAGGCATCCTGGGAGAGGGGGATCTCCAGGAGACACCTGGAAATTTAAGGCCGCATGACCCTAAACCATTGTACAGGCTTTTTCACTCGGAAAAAAAACTTACAAGCCACTGTTCTGGGTGTCAGTTTTCAGGACCCACTTGGCACTCTCAAACCAGACCAAGTTGGCACTCGTGCCAACTTGCGTCTGGGAGGCATCCTGCAAGAGGTGCAATTCCAGGAGGCATCCGGCAATTAAGGGCCGCAGGTCCCTGAACCATTGTACAGGCTTTTTCCCTGGGAAACAAAACTCACAAGCCACTGTTCTGGGTGTCAGTTTTCAGGACCCACTTGACACTCTCAAACCAGACTAAGTTGGCACTGGTGCCACCTTGCGTCTTGGAGGCATCCTGCGAGAGGCGCAATTCCAGGAGGCACACGGCAATTTAAGGCTGCAAGACCCTGAACCATTCTACAGGTTTTTTCCCTCGGAAACAAAAGTCAGAGGCCACTGTTCTGGGTGTAAGTTAGCAGGACTCACTTGGAACTCTCAAACCAGACCAAGTTGGCACTGGTGCCACCTTGCGTCTGGGAGGCATCCTGGGAGAGGTGCAATTCCAGGAGGCATCCGGCAATTTAAGGCCGCAGGACCCTGAACCATTGTACAGGCTTTTTCCCTGGGAAAAAAAACTCACAAGCCATTGTTCTGGGTGTCAGTTTGCAGGACCCACTTGGCACTCTCAAACCAGACCAAGTGGGCTCTAGTGCCGCTTAGCGTCTGGGAGGCATCCTGCAAGATGGGTAATTCCAGGAGGAACCTGGCTATAAAAGGCCGCAGGACCCTAAACAATTCTACAGACTTTCTCCCAGGGAAACAAAACTCACAAGCCACTGTTCTGGGTGTCAGTTTGCAGGACACACTTGGCATGCTAAATCTAGACCAAGTTGGCACGGGTGCCACTTTGCGTCTGGGAGGCATCCTGCGAGAGGTGCAATTCCAGGAGGCAACTTGCAACTTAGGGCCTCAGGCCCCTGAACCATTGTACAGGCTTTTAGCCTGGGAAACAAAACTCACAAGCCACTGTTCTTGGTGTCAATTTTCAGGACCCACCTGGCACTCTCAAACCAGACCAAGTTGGCACTGCTGCAACTTTGCGTCTAGGAGGCATCCTGTGAGAGGTGCAATTCCAGGAGGCATGCGGCAATTTAAGGCCGCAGGACCCTAAACAATTGTACAGGCTTTTTCCTAGGGATACAAAACTCACAAGCCACTGTTCTGGGTGTCAGTTTGCAGGACCAACTTGGCACTCTCAAACTAGACCAAGTTGGCATTGGTGCCACTTTTCGTCTGGGAGGCATCCTGCGAGACGCCGAATTCCAGGAGGCACCCGGCAAGTTAGGGCCTCAGGCCCCTGCACCCTTCTACAGGCCTTTTTCTCTGGGAAACAAAACTCAAATGCCACTGTTATGGGTGTCAGTTTGCAGGTCCCACTTGGCACTCTCAAACCAGACCAAGTTGGTACTTGTGCCACCTTGCATCTCAAAGGCATCCGGCGAGAGGCGGATCGCCAGGAGACATCCGGAAATTTAAGGCCGCAGGACCCTAAACCATTGTACAGGCTTTTTCCCAGGGAAACAAAACTCACAAGCCACTGTTCTGAGTGTCAGTTTTCAGGACCCACTTGGCACTCTCAAACTAGACCAAGTTGGCACGGGTGCCACTTTGTGTCTGGAAGGCATGCTGCGAGACGCCTATATATAGGAGACACCCAGCAACTTAGGGCCTCAGGGCCCTCCACCCTTCTACAGGCCTTTTTCCCTGGGAAACAAAACTCAGAAGCCACTGTCCTGGGTGTCAGTTTGCAGAACCCACTTGGCACTCTGAAACTAGACTAAGTGGGCACCGGTTCCGCTTAGCGTCTGGGAAACATCCTGCGAGAGGCAGAATTCCAGGAGGCACCCGGCAATTTAAGGCCGCAGGACCCTGAACCATTGTACAGGCTTTTTCCCTGGTAAACAAAACTCAGATGCCACTATTCTGGGTGTCAGTTTGCAGGTCCCACTTGGCACTCTCAAACCAGACCAAGTTAGCACTAGTGCCACCTTGCGTCTGGAAGGCATCCTGCGAGAGGCGGATCTCCAGGAGGCACCCGGCAATTTAAGGCCGCAGACCCCTAAACCATTGTACAGGCTTTTTCCCTGGGAAACAAAACTCACAAGCCACTGTTCTGGGTTTCAGTTGGCAGCACCCACTTGGCACTCTCAAACTAGACGAAGGTAGCACCGGTGCCGCTTTGCGTCTGGGAGGCATCCTGCGAGACGCCGAATTCCAGGAGGCACCTGGCAACTGAGGGCCTCATGCCCCTGCACTCTTGTACAGGAATTTTTCAATGGGAAACAAAACTCAGAAGCCACTGTTTTGGGTGTCAGTTTGCAGGACCCACTTGGCACTCTAAACTAGACTAAGTGGGCACCGGTTCCGCTTAGCGTCTGGGAAACATCCTGCGAGAGGCAGAATTCCAGGAGGCACCCGGCAATTTAAGGCCGCATTACCCTGAACCGTTGTACAGGATTTTTCCATGGGAAACAAAACTCACAAGCCACTGTTCTGGGTGTCAGTTTGCAGGACCCACTTGGCACTCACAAACTAGACTATGTGGGCACCGGTGCCGCTTAGCGTCTGGGAAACATCCCGCGAGAGGCGGCATTCCAGGAGGCACCCGGCAATTTAGGGCCGCAGGACCCTGAACCATTGTACAAGCTTTTTCCCAGGGAAACAAAACTCACAAGCCACTGTTCTGGGTGTCAGTTTTCAGGACCCACTTGACACTCTAAAAACAGACCAAGTTGGCACTGGTGCCACCTTGCCTCTGGGAGGCATCCTGCGAGAGGCGGATCTCCAGGAGGCACCCGGCAATTTAAGGCCCAAGGACCCTGAACCATTGTACAGGCTTTTTCCCTGGGAAACAAAACTCACAAGCCACTGTTCTGGGTGTCAGTTTTCAGGACCCACTTGGCACTCTCAAACCAGACCAAGTTGGCACTGGTGCCACCTTGCGTCTGGGAGGCATCCAGCGAGAGGTGATATTCCAGGAGGCACCCGGCAAGTTGAGGCCGCCGGACCCTGAACCATTATACAGGCTTTTTCCCTGGGAAACAAAACTCACAAGCCACTGTTCTGGGTGTCAGTTTGCAGGACCCACTTGACACTCTAAAATCAGACCAAGTTGGCACTTGTGCCACCTTGCCTCTGGTAGGCATCCTGCGAGAGGTGCAATTCCAGGAGGCACCTGGCAATTTAAGGCCGCAGGACCAGGAACCATTCAACAGGCGTTTTCCCAGGGAAACAAAACTCAGAAGCCACTGTTCTGGGTGTCAGTTTTCAGGACCCACTTGACACTCTCAAACCGGACCAAGTTGGCACTGGTGCCACCTTGCGTCTTGGAGGCATCCTGCGAGAGGCCGAATTCCAGGAGGCACCCGGCAATTTAATGTCGCAGGACACTGAACCATTGTACAGGCTTTTTCCCTGGGAAACAAAACTCACAAGCCACTGTTCAGGGTGTCAGTTTGCAGGACCCACTTGGCACTCTCAAACCAGACCAAGTTGGCACTGGTGCCACCTTGCTTCTGGGAGTCATCTTGCAAGAGGTGCAGTTCCAGGAGTCACCTGGCAATTTAAGGCCGAAGGACCGTGAATCATTCAACAGGCTTTTTCCCAGGGAAAAAAAACTCAGAAGCCACTGTTCTGGGTGTCAGTTTGCAGGACCCAATTGGCACTCTCAAACTAGACCAAGTTGGCACTTGTGCATCCTGGAGTCTGGTAGGCATCCTGCAAGAGTCGGATCTCCAGGAGGCACCCGGCAATTTAAGGCCACAGGACCCTGAACCGTTGTACAGGCTTTTTCCCTGGGAAACAAAACTCAGAAGACACTGTTCTGGGTGTCAGTTTGCAGGACCCACTTGGCACTCTAAAACCAGACCAAGTTGGCACTGGTGCCGCTTAGCGTCTGGGAAACATCCCGCGAGAGGCGGCATCCCAGGAGGCACCCGGCAATGTAGGGCCGCAGGACCCTGAACCATTGTACAAGCTTTTTCCCAGGGAAACAAAACTCAGAAGCCACTGTTCTGGGTGTCAGTTTTCAGGACTCACTTGACACTCTAAAAACAGACCAAGTTGGCACTGGTGCCACCTTGCGTCTGGGAGGCATCCTGCGAGAGGCGGATCTCCAGGAGGCACCCGGCAATTTAAGGCCCAAGGACCCTGAACCATTGTACAGGCTTTTTCCCTGGGAAACAAAACTCACAAGCCACTGTTCTGGGTGTCAGTTTTCAGGACCCACTTGGCACTCTCAAACCAGACCAAGCTGGCACTGGTGCAACCTTGCGTCTGGGAGGCATCCAGCGAGAGGTGATATTCTAGGAGACACCCGGCAAGTTAAGGCCGCCGGACCCTGAACCATTATACAGGCTTTTTCCCTGGGAAACAAAACTCACAAGCCACTGTTCTGGGTGTCAGTTTGCAGGACCCACTTGGCACTCTAAAATCAGACCAAGTTGGCACTGGTGCCACCTTGCGTCTGGGAGGCATCCTGCGAGAGGTGCAATTCCAGGAGGCATCTGGCAATTTAAGGCCGCAGGACCCTGAACCATTCAACAGGCGTTTTCCCAGGGAAACAAAACTCAGAAGACACTGTTCTGGGTGTCAGTTTGCAGGACCCACTTGGCACTCTAAAACCAGACAAAGTTAGCACTGGTGCCACCTTGCGTCTGGGAGGCATCCTGCGAGAGGCGGCATCCCAGGAGGACCCCGGCAATTTAAGGCCGCAGGACCCTGAACCATTGTACAGGCTTTTTCCCTGGGAAACAAAACTCACAAGCCACTGTTCTGGGTGTCAGTTTTCAGGACCCACTTGGCACTCTAAAACCAGACCAAGTTGGCACTGGTGCCACCTTGCGTCTGGGAGGCATCCCGCGAGAGGCGGATCTCCAGGAGTCACCTGGCAATTTAAGGCCGAAGGACCGTGAACCATTCAACAGGCTTTTTCCCTAGGAAAAAAAACTCAGAAGCCACTGTTCTGGGTGTCAGTTTTCAGGACCGACTTGGCACTCTCAAACCAGACCAAGTTGGCACTTGTGCATCCTGGAGTCTGGTAGGCATCCTGCAAGAGGCGGATCTCCAGGAGGCACCTGGCAATTTAAGGCCACAGGACCCTGAACCATTGTACAGGCTTTTTCCCTGGGAAATAAAACTCAGAAGCCACTCTTCGGGGTGTCAGTTTGCAGGTCCCACTTGGCACTCTCAAACCAGACCAAGTTGGCACTGGTGCCACCTTGCGTCTGGGAGGCATCCTGCGAGAGGTGCAATTCCAGGAGTCACCCGGCAATTTAAGGCCGCATTACCCTGAACCGTTGTACAGGATTTTTCCATGGGAAACAAAACTCACAAGCCACTGTTCTGGGTGTCAGTTTGCAGGACCCACTTGGCACTCACAAACTAGAATATGTGGGCACCGGTGCCGCTTAGCGTCTGGGAAACATCCCGCGAGAGGCGGCATTCCAGGAGGCACCCGGCAATTTAGGGCCGCAGGACCCTGAACCATTGTACAAGCTTTTTCCCTGGGAAACAAAACTCACAAGCCACTGTTCTGGGTGTCAGTTTCAGGACCCACTTGACACTCTAAAAACAGACCAAGTTGGCACTGGTGCCACCTTGCGTCTGGGAGGCATCCTGCGAGAGGCAGATCTCCAGGAGGCACCCGGCAATTTAAGGCCCCAGGATCCTGAACAATTGTACAGGTTTTTCCCTGGGAAACAAAACTCACAAGCCACTGTTCTGGGTGTCAGTTTTCAGGACCCACTTGGCACTCTCAAACCAGACCAAGTTGGCACTGGTGCCACCTGGCGTCTTGTAGGCATCCTGCGAGAGGCCAATTTCCAGGAGGCACACGGCAATTTAATGCCGCATTACCGTGAACCATTGTACAGGCTTTTTCCCTGGGAAACAAAACTCACAAGCCACTGTTCTGGGTGTCAGTTTTCAGGACCCACTTGGCACTCTCAAACCCGACCAAGTTGGCACTGGTGCCACCTTGCGTCTGCGAGGCATCCTGCGAGAGGTGCAATTCGAGGAGGCACCTGGCAATTTAAGACAGCAGGACCCTGAACGATTGTACAGGCTTTTTCCCTGGGAAACAAAACTCAAAAGCCACTGTTCTGTGTGTCAGTTTGCAGGACCCACTTGGCACTCTCAAACTAGACTAAGTGGGCAACCGTGCCGCTTAGCGTCTGGGAAACATCCTGCGAGTGGCGGAACTCCAGGAGGCACCCTTCAATTTAAGGCTGCAGCACGCTGAACCATTCTACGGGTTTTTTCCCTGGGAAACAAAACTCTGATGACACTGTTCTGGGTGGAAGTTAGCAGGACTCACTTGGAACTCTCAAACCAGACCAAGTTGGCACTGGTGCCACCTTGCTTCTGGGAGGCATCCTGGGAGAGGTGCTATTCCAGGAGGCATCCGGCAATTTAAGGCCGCAGGACCCTGAACCATTGTACAGGCTTTTTCCCTGGGAAACAAAACTCACAAGCCATTGTTCTGGGTGTCAGTTTGCAGGACACACTTGGCACTCTCAAACCTGACCAAGTTGGCACTGGTGCCACTTTTCGTCTGGGAGGCATCCTGCGAAACGCCGAATTCCAGGAGGCACCCGGCAACTTTGGGCCTCAGGCCCCTGCACCCTTCTACAGGCCTTTTTCCCTAGGAAACAAAACTCAGAAGTCACTGTTCTGGGTGTCAGTTTGCAGGACCCACTTGGCACTCTCAAACTAGACTAAGTGGGCAACGGTGCCGCTTAGCGTCTGGGAAACATCCTGCGAGAGGCCGAATTCCAGGAGGCACCCGGCAATTAAAGGCCGCAGGACCCTAAACCATTATACAGGCTTTTTCCCTGGGAAACAAAACTCAGAAGCCACTGTTCTGGGTGTCAGTTTGCAGGTCCCACTTGGCACTCTCAAACAAGACCAAGTTGCCACTTGTGCCACCTTGCGTCTGGGAGGCATCCTGCGAGAGGCGGATCTCCAGGAGGCACCCGGCAATTTAAGGCCGCAGGACCCTGAACCATTGTACAGGCTTTTTCCCAGGGAAATAAAACTCACAAGACACTGTTCTGCGTGTCAGTTTTCAGGACCCACTTGGCACTCTCAAACTAGACCAAGTTTGCACTGCTGCCACTTTGCGTCAGGGAAGCCTTCCTGCAAGAGGTGCAATTCCCGGAGGCATCCGGCAATTTAAGGCTGCAGGACCCTGAACGATTGTACAGGCTTTTTCCCTGGGAAACAAAACTCACAAGCCATTGTTCTGGGTGTCAGTTTGAAGGTCCCACTTGGCACTCTCAAACCAGACCAAGTTGGCACTGGTGCCACCTTGCGTCTGGGAGACATCCTGCGGGAGGCGGATCCCCAGGAGGCACCTGGCAATTTAATGCCGCAGGACCCTAAACAATTGTACAGGCTTCTTCCCAAGTAAACAAAACTCACAAGCCACTGTTCTGGGTGTCAGTTTGCAGGACCCACTTGGCACTCTCAAACCCGACTAAGTTTGCAGTGGTGCCACCTTGCGTCTGGGAGGCATCCTGCGAGAGGGGGATCTCCAGGAGACACCTGGAAATTTAAGGCCGCATGACCCTAAACCATTGTACAGGCTTTTTCACTCGGAAAAAAAACTTACAAGCCACTGTTCTGGGTGTCAGTTTTCAGGACCCACTTGGGACTCTCAAACCAGACCAAGTTGGCACTCGTGCCAACTTGCGTCTGGGAGGCATCCTGCAAGAGGTGCAATTCCAGGAGGCATCCGGCAATTAAGGGCCGCAGGTCCCTGAACCATTGTACAGGCTTTTTCCCTGGGAAACAAAACTCACAAGCCACTGTTCTGGGTGTCAGTTTTCAGGACCCACTTGACACTCTCAAACCAGACTAAGTTGGCACTGGTGCCACCTTGCGTCTTGGAGGCATCCTGCGAGAGGCGCAATTCCAGGAGGCACACGGCAATTTAAGGCTGCAAGACCCTGAACCATTCTACAGGTTTTTTCCCTCGGAAACAAAAGTCAGAGGCCACTGTTCTGGGTGTAAGTTAGCAGGACTCACTTGGAACTCTCAAACCAGACCAAGTTGGCACTGGTGCCACCTTGCGTCTGGGAGGCATCCTGGGAGAGGTGCAATTCCAGGAGGCATCCGGCAATTTAAGGCCGCAGGACCCTGAACCATTGTACAGGCTTTTTCCCTGGGAAAAAAAACTCACAAGCCATTGTTCTGGGTGTCAGTTTGCAGGACCCACTTGGCACTCTCAAACCAGACCAAGTGGGCTCTAGTGCCGCTTAGCGTCTGGGAGGCATCCTGCAAGATGGGTAATTCCAGGAGGAACCTGGCTATAAAAGGCCGCAGGACCCTAAACAATTCTACAGACTTTCTCCCAGGGAAACAAAACTCACAAGCCACTGTTCTGGGTGTCAGTTTGCAGGACACACTTGGCATGCTAAATCTAGACCAAGTTGGCACGGGTGCCACTTTGCGTCTGGGAGGCATCCTGCGAGAGGTGCAATTCCAGGAGGCAACTTGCAACTTAGGGCCTCAGGCCCCTGAACCATTGTACAGGCTTTTAGCCTGGGAAACAAAACTCACAAGCCACTGTTCAGGGTGTCAGTTTGCAGGTCCCACTTGGCACTCTCAAACAAGACCAAGTTGCCACTTGTGCCACCTTGCGTCTGGGAGGCATCCTGCGAGAGGCGGATCTCCAGGAGGCACCCGGCAATTTAAGGCCGCAGGACCCTGAACCATTGTACAGGCTTTTTCCCAGGGAAATAAAACTCACAAGACACTGTTCTGCGTGTCAGTTTTCAGGACCCACTTGGCACTCTCAAACTAGACCAAGTTTGCACTGCTGCCACTTTGCGTCAGGGAAGCCTTCCTGCAAGAGGTGCAATTCCCGGAGGCATCCGGCAATTTAAGGCTGCAGGACCCTGAACGATTGTACAGGCTTTTTCCCTGGGAAACAAAACTCACAAGCCATTGTTCTGGGTGTCAGTTTGAAGGTCCCACTTGGCACTCTCAAACCAGACCAAGTTGGCACTGGTGCCACCTTGCGTCTGGGAGGCATCCTGCGAGAGGCGGATCTCCAGGAGGCACCCGGCAATTTAAGGCCCCAGGACCCTGAACCATTGTACAGGCTTTTTCCCTGGGAAACAAAACTCACAAGCCACTGTTCTGGGTGTCAGTTTTCAGGACCCACTTGGCACTCTCAAACCAGACCAAGTTGGCACTGGTGCCACCTTGCTTCTGGGAGTCATCTTGCAAGAGGTGCAGTTCCAGGAGTCACCTGGCAATTTAAGGCCGAAGGACCGTGAATCATTCAACAGGCTTTTTCCCAGGGAAAAAAAACTCAGAAGCCACTGTTCTGGGTGTCAGTTTGCAGGACCCAATTGGCACTCTCAAACTAGACCAAGTTGGCACTTGTGCATCCTGGAGTCTGGTAGGCATCCTGCAAGAGGCGGATCTCCAGGAGGCACCCGGCAATTTAAGGCCACAGGACCCTGAACCGTTGTACAGGCTTTTTCCCTGGGAAACAAAACTCAGAAGACACTGTTCTGGGTGTCAGTTTGCAGGACCCACTTGGCACTCTAAAACCAGACCAAGTTGGCACTGGTGCCGCTTAGCGTCTGGGAAACATCCCGCGAGAGGCGGCATCCCAGGAGGCACCCGGCAATGTAGGGCCGCAGGACCCTGAACCATTGTACAAGCTTTTTCCCAGGGAAACAAAACTCACAAGCCACTGTTCTGGGTGTCAGTTTTCAGGACTCACTTGACACTCTAAAAACAGACCAAGTTGGCACTGGTGCCACCTTGCGTCTGGGAGGCATCCTGCGAGAGGCGGATCTCCAGGAGGCACCCGGCAATTTAAGGCCCAAGGACCCTGAACCATTGTACAGGCTTTTTCCCTGGGAAACAAAACTCACAAGCCACTGTTCTGGGTGTCAGTTTTCAGGACCCACTTGGCACTCTCAAACCAGACCAAGCTGGCACTGGTGCAACCTTGCGTCTGGGAGGCATCCAGCGAGAGGTGATATTCTAGGAGGCACCCGGCAAGTTAAGGCCGCCGGACCCTGAACCATTATACAGGCTTTTTCCCTGGGAAACAAAACTCACAAGCCACTGTTCTGGGTGTCAGTTTGCAGGACCCACTTGGCACTCTAAAATCAGACCAAGTTGGCACTGGTGCCACCTTGCGTCTGGGAGGCATCCTGCGAGAGGTGCAATTCCAGGAGGCATCTGGCAATTTAAGGCCGCAGGACCCTGAACCATTCAACAGGCGTTTTCCCAGGGAAACAAAACTCAGAAGACACTGTTCTGGGTGTCAGTTTGCAGGACCCACTTGGCACTCTAAAACCAGACAAAGTTAGCACTGGTGCCACCTTGCGTCTGGGAGGCATCCTGCGAGAGGCGGCATCCCAGGAGGACCCCGGCAATTTAAGGCCGCAGGACCCTGAACCATTGTACAGGCTTTTTCCCTGGGAAACAAAACTCACAAGCCACTGTTCTGGGTGTCAGTTTTCAGGACCCACTTGGCACTCTAAAACCAGACCAAGTTGGCACTGGTGCCACCTTGCGTCTGGGAGGCATCCCGCGAGAGGCGGATCTCCAGGAGTCACCTGGCAATTTAAGGCCGAAGGACCGTGAACCATTCAACAGGCTTTTTCCCTAGGAAAAAAAACTCAGAAGCCACTGTTCTGGGTGTCAGTTTTCAGGACCGACTTGGCACTCTCAAACCAGACCAAGTTGGCACTTGTGCATCCTGGAGTCTGGTAGGCATCCTGCAAGAGGCGGATCTCCAGGAGGCACCTGGCAATTTAAGGCCACAGGACCCTGAACCATTGTACAGGCTTTTTCCCTGGGAAATAAAACTCAGAAGCCACTCTTCGGGGTGTCAGTTTGCAGGTCCCACTTGGCACTCTCAAACCAGACCAAGTTGGCACTGGTGCCACCTTGCGTCTGGGAGGCATCCTGCGAGAGGTGCAATTCCAGGAGTCACCCGGCAATTTAAGGCCGCATTACCCTGAACCGTTGTACAGGATTTTTCCATGGGAAACAAAACTCACAAGCCACTGTTCTGGGTGTCAGTTTGCAGGACCCACTTGGCACTCACAAACTAGAATATGTGGGCACCGGTGCCGCTTAGCGTCTGGGAAACATCCCGCGAGAGGCGGCATTCCAGGAGGCACCCGGCAATTTAGGGCCGCAGGACCCTGAACCATTGTACAAGCTTTTTCCCTGGGAAACAAAACTCACAAGCCACTGTTCTGGGTGTCAGTTTCAGGACCCACTTGACACTCTAAAAACAGACCAAGTTGGCACTGGTGCCACCTTGCGTCTGGGAGGCATCCTGCGAGAGGCAGATCTCCAGGAGGCACCCGGCAATTTAAGGCCCCAGGATCCTGAACAATTGTACAGGTTTTTCCCTGGGAAACAAAACTCACAAGCCACTGTTCTGGGTGTCAGTTTTCAGGACCCACTTGGCACTCTCAAACCCGACCAAGTTGGCACTGGTGCCACCTTGCGTCTGCGAGGCATCCTGCGAGAGGTGCAATTCGAGGAGGCACCTGGCAATTTAAGACAGCAGGACCCTGAACGATTGTACAGGCTTTTTCCCTGGGAAACAAAACTCAAAAGCCACTGTTCTGTGTGTCAGTTTGCAGGACCCACTTGGCACTCTCAAACTAGACTAAGTGGGCAACCGTGCCGCTTAGCGTCTGGGAAACATCCTGCGAGTGGCGGAACTCCAGGAGGCACCCTTCAATTTAAGGCTGCAGCACGCTGAACCATTCTACGGGTTTTTTCCCTGGGAAACAAAACTCTGATGACACTGTTCTGGGTGGAAGTTAGCAGGACTCACTTGGAACTCTCAAACCAGACCAAGTTGGCACTGGTGCCACCTTGCTTCTGGGAGGCATCCTGGGAGAGGTGCTATTCCAGGAGGCATCCGGCAATTTAAGGCCGCAGGACCCTGAACCATTGTACAGGCTTTTTCCCTGGGAAACAAAACTCACAAGCCATTGTTCTGGGTGTCAGTTTGCAGGACACACTTGGCACTCTCAAACCTGACCAAGTTGGCACTGGTGCCACTTTTCGTCTGGGAGGCATCCTGCGAAACGCCGAATTCCAGGAGGCACCCGGCAACTTTGGGCCTCAGGCCCCTGCACCCTTCTACAGGCCTTTTTCCCTAGGAAACAAAACTCAGAAGTCACTGTTCTGGGTGTCAGTTTGCAGGACCCACTTGGCACTCTCAAACTAGACTAAGTGGGCAACGGTGCCGCTTAGCGTCTGGGAAACATCCTGCGAGAGGCCGAATTCCAGGAGGCACCCGGCAATTAAAGGCCGCAGGACCCTAAACCATTATACAGGCTTTTTCCCTGGGAAACAAAACTCAGAAGCCACTGTTCTGGGTGTCAGTTTGCAGGTCCCACTTGGCACTCTCAAACAAGACCAAGTTGCCACTTGTGCCACCTTGCGTCTGGGAGGCATCCTGCGAGAGGCGGATCTCCAGGAGGCAGCCGGCAATTTAAGGCCGCAGGACCCTGAACCATTGTACAGGCTTTTTCCCAGGGAAATAAAACTCACAAGACACTGTTCTGCGTGTCAGTTTTCAGGACCCACTTGGCACTCTCAAACTAGACCAAGTTTGCACTGCTGCCACTTTGCGTCAGGGAAGCCTTCCTGCAAGAGGTGCAATTCCCGGAGGCATCCGGCAATTTAAGGCTGCAGGACCCTGAACGATTGTACAGGCTTTTTCCCTGGGAAACAAAACTCACAAGCCATTGTTCTGGGTGTCAGTTTGAAGGTCCCACTTGGCACTCTCAAACCAGACCAAGTTGGCACTGGTGCCACCTTGCGTCTGGGAGACATCCTGCGGGAGGCGGATCCCCAGGAGGCACCTGGCAATTTAATGCCGCAGGACCCTAAACAATTGTACAGGCTTCTTCCCAAGTAAACAAAACTCACAAGCCACTGTTCTGGGTGTCAGTTTGCAGGACCCACTTGGCACTCTCAAACCCGACTAAGTTTGCAGTGGTGCCACCTTGCGTCTGGGAGGCATCCTGCGAGAGGGGGATCTCCAGGAGACACCTGGAAATTTAAGGCCGCATGACCCTAAACCATTGTACAGGCTTTTTCACTCGGAAAAAAAACTCACAAGCCACTGTTCTGGGTGTCAGTTTGCAGGACACACTTGGCATGCTAAATCTAGACCAAGTTGGCACGGGTGCCACTTTGCGTCTGGGAGGCATCCTGCGAGAGGTGCAATTCCAGGAGGCAACTTGCAACTTAGGGCCTCAGGCCCCTGAACCATTGTACAGGCTTTTAGCCTGGGAAACAAAACTCACAAGCCACTGTTCTGGGTGTCAATTTTCAGGACCCACCTGGCACTGTCAAACCAGACCAAGTTGGCACTGCTGCAACTTTGCGTCTAGGAGGCATCCTGTGAGAGGTGCAATTCCAGGAGGCATGCGGCAATTTAAGGCCGCAGGACCCTAAACAATTGTACAGGCTTTTTCCTAGGGATACAAAACTCACAAGCCACTGTTCTGGGTGTCAGTTTGCAGGACCAACTTGGCACTCTCAAACTAGACCAAGTTGGCACTGGTGCCACTTTTCGTCTGGGAGGCATCCTGCGAGACGCCGAATTCCAGGAGGCACCCGGCAAGTTAGGGCCTCAGGCCCCTGCACCCTTCTACAGGCCTTTTTCTCTGGGAAACAAAACTCAAATGCCACTGTTATGGGTGTCAGTTTGCAGGTCCCACTTGGCACTCTCAAACCAGACCAAGTTGGTACTTGTGCCACCTTGCATCTCGGAGGCATCCGGCGAGAGGCGGATCGCCAGGAGACATCCGGAAATTTAAGGCCGCAGGACCCTGAACCATTGTACAGGCTTTTTCCCAGGGAAACAAAACTCACAAGCCACTGTTCTGAGTGTCAGTTTGCAGGACCCACTTGGCACTCTCAAACTAGACCAAGTGTGCACGGGTGCCACTTTGCGTCTGGAAGGCATGCTGCGAGACGCCTAATTATAGGAGACACCCAGCAACTTAGGGCCTCAGGGCCCTCCACCCTTCTACAGGCCTTTTTCCCTGGGAAACAAAACTCAGAAGCCACTGTCCTGGGTGTCAGTTTGCAGAACCCACTTGGCACTCTGAAACTAGACTAAGTGGGCACCGGTTCCGCTTAGCGTCTGGGAAACATCCTGCGAGAGGCAGAATTCCAGGAGGCACCCGGCAATTTAAGGCCGCAGGACCCTGAACCATTGTACAGGCTTTTTCCCTGGTAAACAAAACTCAGATGCCACTATTCTGGGTGTCAGTTTGCAGGTCCCACTTGGCACTCTCAAACCAGACCAAGTTAGCACTAGTGCCACCTTGCGTCTGGAAGGCATCCTGCGAGAGGCGGATCTCCAGGAGGCACCCGGCAATTTAAGGCCGCAGACCCCTAAACCATTGTACAGGCTTTTTCCCTGGGAAACAAAACTCACAAGCCACTGTTCTGGGTTTCAGTTGGCAGCACCCACTTGGCACTCTCAAACTAGACGAAGGTAGCACCGGTGCCGCTTTGCGTCTGGGAGGCATCCTGCGAGACGCCGAATTCCAGGAGGCACCTGGCAACTGAGGGCCTCATGCCCCTGCACTCTTGTACAGGAATTTTTCAATGGGAAACAAAACTCAGAAGCCACTGTTTTGGGTGTCAGTTTGCAGGACCCACTTGGCACTCTAAACTAGACTAAGTGGGCACCGGTTCTGCTTAGCGTCTGGGAAACATCCTGCGAGAGGCAGAATTCCAGGAGGCACCCGGCAATTTAAGGCCGCATTACCCTGAACCGTTGTACAGGATTTTTCCATGGGAAACAAAACTCACAAGCCACTGTTCTGGGTGTCAGTTTGCAGGACCCACTTGGCACTCACAAACTAGACTATGTGGGCAACGGTGCCGCTTAGCGTCTGGGAAACATCCCGCGAGAGGCGGCATTCCAGGAGGCACCCGGCAATGTAGGGCCGCAGGACCCTGAACCATTGTACAAGCTTTTTCCCAGGGAAAAAAAACTCACAAGCCACTGTTCTGGGTGTCAGTTTTCAGGACCCACTTGACACTCTAAAAACAGACCAAGTTGGCACTGGTGCCACCTTGCCTCTGGGAGGCATCCTGCGAGAGGCGGATCTCCAGGAGGCACCCGGCAATTTAAGGCCCAAGGACCCTGAACCATTGTACAGGCTTTTTCCCTGGGAAACAAAACTCACAAGCCACTGTTCTGGGTGTCAGTTTTCAGGACCCACTTGGCACTCTCAAACCAGACCAAGTTGGCACTGGTGCCACCTTGCGTCTGGGAGGCATCCAGCAAGAGGTGATATTCCAGGAGGCACCCGGCAAGTTAAGGCCGCCGGACCCTGAACCATTATACAGGCTTTTTCCCTGGGAAACAAAACTCACAAGCCACTGTTCTGGGTGTCAGTTTGCAGGACCCACTTGACACTCTAAAATCAGACCAAGTTGGCACTTGTGCCACCTTGCCTCTGGTAGGCATCCTGCGAGAGGTGCAATTCCAGGAGGCACCTGGCAATTTAAGGCCGCAGGACCAGGAACCATTCAACAGGCGTTTTCCCAGGGAAACAAAACTCAGAAGCCACTGTTCTGGGTGTCAGTTTTCAGGACCCACTTGACACTCTCAAACCGGACCAAGTTGGCACTGGTGCCACCTTGCGTCTTGGAGGCATCCTGCGAGAGGCCGAATTCCAGGAGGCACCCGGCAATTTAATGTCACAGGACACTGAACCATTGTACAGGCTTTTTCCCTGGGAAACAAAACTCACAAGCCACTGTTCTGGGTGTCAGTTTGCAGGACCCACTTGGCACTCTCAAACCAGACCAAGTTGGCACTGGTGCCACCTTGCGTCTGGGAGTCATCCTGCGAGAGGTGCAGTTCCAGGAGTCACCTGGCAATTTAAGGCCGAAGGACCGTGAACCATTCAACAGGCTTTTTCCCAGGGAAAAAAGACTCAGAAGCCACTGTTCTGGGTGTCAGTTTGCAGGACCCAATTGGCACTCTCAAACTAGACCAAGTTGGCACTTGTGCATCCTGGAGTCTGGTAGGCATCCTGCAAGAGGCGGATCTCCAGGAGGCACCCGGCAATTTAAGGCCACAGGACCCTGAACCGTTGTACAGGCTTTTTCCCTGGGAAATAAAACTCACAAGCCACTGTTCTGGGTGTCAGTTTGCAGGTCCCACTTGGCGCTCTCAAACCAGACCAAGTTGGCACTGGTGCCACCTTGCGTCTGGGAGGCATCCTGCGAGAGGTGCAATTCCAGGAGTCACCCGGCAATTTAAGGCCGCATTAC
This sequence comes from Fringilla coelebs, assembly GCF_963513975.1. NCBI lineage: Eukaryota > Metazoa > Chordata > Aves > Passeriformes > Fringillidae > Fringilla > Fringilla coelebs. Next base: position 1,162 of record NW_028167310.1, on the reverse strand, counting down.
CCTGAACCGTTGTACAGGCTTTTTCCATGGGAAACAAAACTCACAAGCCACTGTTCTGGGTGTCAGTTTTCAGGACCCACTTGGCACTCTCAAACTAGACTATGTGTGCACCGGTGCCGCTTAGCGTCTGGGAAACATTTCGCGAGAGGCGGCATCCCAGGAGGCACCCGGCAATGTAGGGCCACAGGACCCTGAACCATTGTACAAGCTTTTTCCCAGGGAAACAAAACTCACAAGCCACTGTTCTGGGTGTCAGTTTTCAGGACTGACTTGACACTCTAAAAACAGACCAAGTTGGCACTCGTGCCAACTTGCGTCTGGGAGGCATCCTGCAAGAGGCGGATCTCCAGGAGGCACCCAGCAATTTAAGGCCCAAGGACCCTGAACCATTGTACAGGCTTTTTCCCTGGGAAACAAAACTCACAAGCCACTGTTCTGGGTGTCAGTTTTCAGGACCCACTTGGCACTCTCAAACCAGACCAAGTTGGCACTGGTGCCACCTTGCGTCTGGGAGGCATCCAGCGAGAGGTGATATTCTAGGAGGCACCCGGCAAGTTAAGGCCGCCGGACCCTGAACCATTGTACAGGCTTTTTCCCTGGGAAACAAAACTCACAAGCCACTGTTCTGGGTGTCAGTTTGCAGGACCCACTTGACACTCTAAAATCAGACCAAGTTGGCACTTGTGCCACCTTGCGTCTGGTAGGCATCCTGCGAGAGGTGCAATTCCAGGAGGCACCTGGCAATTTAAGGCCGCAGGACCAGGAACCATTCAACAGGCGTTTTCCCAGGGAAACAAAACTCAGAAGCCACTGTTCTGGGTGTCAGTTTTCAGGACCCACTTGACACTCTCAAACCAGACCAAGTTGGCACTGGTGCCACCTTGCGTCTTGGAGGCATCCTGCGAGAGGCCGAATTCCAGGAGGCACCCGGCAATTTAATGTCGCAGGACACTGAACCATTGTACAGGCTTTTTCCCTGGGAAACAAAACTCACAAGCCACTGTTCTGGGTGTCAGTTTGCAGGACCCACTTGGCACTCTCAAACCAGACCAAGTTGGCACTCGTGCCAACTTGCGTCTGGGAGGCATCCTGCAAGAGGTGCAATTCCAGGAGGCATCCGGCAATTAAGGGCCGCAGGACCCTGAACCATTGTACAGGCTTT